>NC_025997.2:51443183-51518007 GCF_000442705.2 Elaeis guineensis
AAATCTGAACTGGACATTGTGCTCAATGACAAGATCATCATCACAATACATATTATAGCAAGGCATTCTTAAAGGTTAGGGGTACTCCCCTTTGTAGCGTGCCTATGCGCTTGTGTGAGTTTGCAACTCGTCCTCAGTCATTTCATCTCTCTTGTCTTCTTCAATGTGCCTACAAAAAGTGAACAACGTCCATTCAAACCTTGAAAATATAGTGAGGATTAAAATTGACTCAAAAAATAAAAAAAAATTTGCTTGGGTTGCCTCCCAAGAAGTGCTAGTTTATAGTCGTTAGCTTGACTATCCCAATGCATTATGTCAGTGCTATGGAGGTTTTTGGTTGCTCAAATTCTCCATCTATGTATTCCTTCAACCTTTGCCCATTGACTTTGAAGGTCCTATCACCACTCTTTAGCTCAACAGCTCCATGTGGAAAAACTTGTATAATCTCAAATGGACCTGACCACCTAGACCGGAGCTTGCCTGGAAATAGCTTTAGGTGAGAGTTATACAGCAATACCTTTTGTCCTGCTTGGAATTCATGCCTCACAATATGTTTGTCATGCCATCTTTTCGTTCTCTCCTTGTAAATTCTTGCATTTTCATATGCATGGAGGCGGAACTCATCAAGTTCATTAAGCTATAATAACCTTTTCTCCCCAACAGCTTCCATATTGAAATTTAGCAACCTAGTTGCCCAGTAAGCTCGATGCTCTAGCTCCACAGGTAAATGGCATGCTTTTCCATAAACTAGACGATACTGGGACATCCCAATTGGCATTTTGAATGCTGTTCTATATGCCCATAACGCATCATCTAATTTTAGGGACCAGTCTTTTCTTGATGAGTTGACAGTAGTCTCCAATATTCTTTTAATTTCACGGTTGGAGATCTCTACTTGTCCACTTGTTTAAGGATGATATGGTGTTCCTACACGATGAGTAACACCGTATTTTGTCAATAGAGAATCCAAATAACGATTACAAAAATGCTTACCTCCATCTGTGATGATAGCTCTTGGAATACCAAAGTGTGTGAATATGTATTTCTTTAAGAAATTGAGCACACTCTTGGCATCATTAGAGGGAAGTGCTACTGCCTCAATCCATTTGGATACATAATCCACCACCATCAGGATGTATTGATTTGAATGAGAAGGTGGAAAAGGCCCCATAAAATCTAATCCCCACACATCGAACAGTTCTACTTCAAGGATATTGGTTAGTGGCATTTCCTGTCTAAAAGAAATATTTCCAGTTCTTTGACATCGGTCACAAGAAGAAACAAAAGCAATAGCATCTTTAAACAGGTTAGGCCAATAAAAACCACACTGTAATACTTTAGCAGCTGTTTTGTTGGGTCCAAAATGGCCTCCACACTCTAATGAATGGCAGTGTTTTAAAATATTTTTAATTTCATCATCAGGCACACATTTCCTAATAAGCTGATCTGGACAATACTTATATAAATATGGATCCACCCAAAAATAATATTTTGCATCATGTAAAAAATTTTTTTTTGCTGGTAATTAAATTTTGGAGGAATAATATCACATGCCTTAAAATTAATAATATCAGCATACCAGGGTGTACTAGATGTGAGTAATGCAAATAATTGCTCATCAGGGAATGACTCATTAATAGGTACCTCAGTGTTCTCAATTTCTTTACTTAACTCTAACCGAGACAAGTGATCTGCTACAAGATTTTTTGCTCCTTTCTTATCCTTAATCTCGAAGTCAAATTCCTGCAATAAGAGCACCCAACGAATTAGTCTCAGTTTCGCATCCTTCTTTTCAAGTAAATATTTAATTGCTGAGTGATCAGTATAAACTATTATTTTTGCTCTTATAAGATATGGCCTAAATTTATCAAAAGCAAAAACAATGGCGAGCAACTCTTTCTCTGTGGTGGCATAGTTCAACTGTGCATTATTCAGTGTTCGACTTGCATAGTACACCACATGAAGTCTATTCTCCTTTCTTTGTCCCAAAACTACTCCTATAGCATAGTCGCTTGCATCACACATGAGTTCAAATGGTAGATTCCAGTCAGGTGCAGTGATGAAAGGAGCTGAGATTAATTCTCTCTTTAACCTGTTAAAAGCAACCAAACACTCATCAGTAATTTTAAAAGGTGCATCCTTGATCAATAAATTACAAAGAGGTTTGGTAATTTTAGAGAAGTCGTTTATAAATCTTCTATAGAAGCCAGCATGCCCTAAGAAACTCCTCACTCCTTTAACAGATGTTGGTGGTGGTAATTTCTCAATGACCTCTACCTTTGCTTTGTCTACTTCTATCCCACTAGATGAAATCTTATGGCCTAAAACTACTCCTTCCTGCACCATAAAATGATATTTCTCCCAGTTCAACACAAGATTAGTTTCTTCACAATGCTGTAGAACTTGGGAGAGGTTAGTCAAACACATATCAAAAGAAGGACCAAAAACTAAAAAATCATCCATAAAGATCTCAATGAATTTTTCAACCATATCAGAGAATATAGACATCATACATCTTTGAAAAGTTGCAGGTGCATTACATAACCCAAATGGCATTCTCCTATATGCAAATGTTCCATATGGACAAGTAAATGTAGTTTTTTCTTGATCCTCAGGTACAATAGGAATTTGAAAATATCCTGAATAACCATCTAAAAAATAGTAGAAGGGATATCCGGACAATCTCTCAAGCATCTGGTCAATAAAAGGCAAAGGAAAATGGTCCTTTCTTGTGGCTTTGTTTAACTTTCTATAATCAATACACACACGCCAACCAGTGACTGTTCTAGTGGGTATCAGCTCATTTTTATTATTTGTAATAACAGTCATCCCTCCTTTCTTAGGAACTACTTGAACAGGACTCACCCAACTACTATCAGAAATAGGATAGATAATTCCTGCATCAAGTAATTTCATTACTTCATCTCTAACTACTTCCTTCATATTAGGATTTAACCTACGTTGATGCTCAATTGAAGGTTTGTAGTTTTCTTCCATTAAAATTTTATGTATGCATATATTGGGACTAATTCCCTAATATCATCAATAGACCAGCCTAGTGCTTTCTTATGCTTTTTCAACACATGCAATAATTTTTTCTCTTGTTCAGTAGACAAATGAGCAGATATAATGACAGAAAAAATAGATGAGTCTCCCAAGAATGCATATCTTAAGTGAGAAGGGAGCTGCTTAAGCTCAAGCTTGGGGTTTGGCTTAGCCTCTACTGAATCCTGTATTTTCTCAACATCATTTAATACATCAACATGCTGTTTATTTTTAACACCATCAATCAAGTCATATTCAGAACTGTCAATTATTTCACTAACAAATTTATTAATCACATCTAATCTAAAACATTCATCATTCTCAAGAGGATATTTAGAAGAATTAAGCACGTTAAAAATTACCTCTTCTTGTCCCACTCTTAAAGTAAGCTTACCCTCATGGACATCTATAAGTGCCTTGCCAGTTGCAAGGAATGGACGCCCCAATATCAAAGGAACCTCTCTATCTTCCTCTATATCCAAGACAATGAAATCCACTGGAAAGATAAATTTGTCCACCTTGACTAATACATCCTCCACTATGCCTTTAGGATATGTCACCGATCGATCAGCTAGTTGTAATGAGACACTGGTCGGTTTTACATCCCCTAGTCCAAGCTTCCTGAAAACAGAAAAAGGCATTAAGTTAATGCTAGCACCTAAATCGCACAATGCTTTAGTGAATTCGATATTGCCAATATTGCATGGAATTGTAAAACTCCCTGGATCCTTTAATTTTGATGGCAACTTGTTTTGAATGATCGCACTGCACTCTTCGGTGAGCATGACTGTCTCATGGTCCTCTAGCCTTCTCTTTTTGGAAAGGATGTCCTTCAAGAATTTGGCATAGCTAGGCATCTGAGCTAATGCCTCCACAAATGGAATATTTATGTGTAGTTTCTTGAAGACCTCTAAAAACTTCAGAAAGTTCTTGTCATCCTTACTTTGCTTGAGCCTTTGAGGAAAAGGAACTGGTGGATTGTAGGGCTTTACTGGCTCTTCCTTTTTCTCTTTTAGCTTCTCTTTGACCATAGTCTCTTCTTGAGTTTGTTCCTTTACTTGTTCTTTAACAGGCTCTTTCCCTTGTTGTTCCCCTAGTTGTTTTCCACTCCTCAAGGTAATTGTCTTCACATGCTCCTTCGGGTTCGTTTCAGTATTGCTAGGCAATGACCCTTGAGTTCTGTTAGCTACCATGTTGGCCAACTGTCCCATTTGTATTTTCAAGTTTTTAATGGCAGCTTGCTGGTTTTGAAAGTTTGCCTTAGTTTCACCCATGAAATCAGTAGTGGCCTTGGTGAGAGTTGCAACCAATTCTTCCAGGTTAGACTTCTTTTCTTGCTGTGGAAAATCAGGTGGTCCTCTATTCTGATAATTCTGTTGTTGCTGTTGATTTTCCCAAGAAAAATTTGGATGGTTCTTCCAGGCAGGCGTGTAGGTGTTTGAGTATGGATTGTTCTGTTGTCTTCCTTGGTTTGCCACATATTGCACTTGTTCTTGTACTGGAGGCATGAATGAGCTGTCAATCGGGCAATCTCGAGTAGCATGTTGCCCAGTACACATCTCACAGGTCTGCACACAAGTATTGACAGCATTAATAGACAAATGATCTAATTTTTTGAAAAGAGTGTCTACCTTTGCATTGAGTGCAGTAATAGCGTCTATCTCATGAACCCCAGCAGGTCTCCTCGCCATGTTTCTTTCATTGGGCCATTGGTAATTGTTGTTGGCCATTTCCTCCAAAAAATCATAGGCCTCATCAAGCGACTTCCCCATCAATGAACCTCCAGCAGCAGCATCAATATTAATTCTGGTATGGTTGTTCAGCCCATTGTAGAAGGTTTGCACAACCAACCATTTAGGCAGTCCGTGGTGTGGACACCTCCTAAGCAGATCCTTGAACCTTTCCCAGGCTTCATATAAGGTCTCCATATCGAATTGCACAAAGGTTTGGATGTCAGTCCTCAACTTGGCAGTCTTAGCAGGTGGAAAGAATTTTGTCAAAAATTTTTGTGCTAAGTCATTCCAAGTGGTGATCGAGCCAGCAGGAAGAGACTGTAACCATGCTTTAGCCTTGTCTCTAAGTGAAAACGGGAACAATCTTAACCGAATTGCATTATCTGACACTCCATTATGCTTAAGGGTATCACATATCTCCAAGAAGTTTGCAATGTGCGCATTAGGGTCATCATTGGGCAATCCTCCAAACTGAACTGCTGTCTGGATCATTTGGATCAAAGCAGGCTTGATCTCAAAGTTGTTTGCTTGCACAGGTGGTCTTGTGATGCTAGATGAAGCTCCATTCACGGTAGGCATGGCATAATCCCGCAGTGCCCTAGGGTTTGCCTCTCTAGCAACCTCATTATTCCCTACTAGGATTACTTCTCTCTTTGGATCTTCAGCCATTTCTGGATCTACTTTTGCCTCAAATTTCTTCCCTTCTCTGACTGCTTTAATATTTTGTTTACAAGTGCGTTCAATTTCTTGACTTGAAATGGGGTTTGATTCAATTCTCACAAGTCGACCCGATTCTCTTTTCCAAGTTATAATTTTGAAAGATTATTATTCCTTTTTTTTTAAAGAGAAGAGAGAAGAGGAAAGAGAGAGAAAAGAATTCTAGAGATGAATCCTAAGGAGTCCTAAATCTAGAGATGAAAGAGAAGAGTGTTTTAATTAGGTTTAAATTTTAATGGCAAACAAGTTAGCACAAAATGGACTTTCTATCCTAGGGTTAACCTAGATCTAGACAGCTCCTAACTGTTCCAAGATCGCCTTCAAGCACTCCAAGCTCAAAACTGACAAACTATCTCGGCCAGGTAAGTGTAAGATGTGGGAGGTACCCTGCTTGTTAATTTCCTTAGACACCAACTGAGTTGGCCAGGTCAGATAACGGAACCAATTGAAAACCACCTTCTTAAACCACTTGCCTTAGACACTGAGCAATTAATCAATTCGAACCCGGTCTAACTTTAGGGCTTTCTTGTCCTATTGAGCTCGAATATCCTAGGGCCAACGTTTAATTGATTTTAGATTAAGGTCTAGGTTATGCAGGATGAAGGATGTGATTTTTGGGCTAAGGAAGGGTGATCAAATCCCCACCTTATCTGATTAATGGGTTAAGTGCCCTTAAAGTTAATTATGGAGATGCAATGCAAAGAAATAAGATGTCCAATCAAGTTTGATTTTTTTTTTTTTAATATTTTTGGTTATACTATATTAGTTAAGCGTTATGAAATGTCAGTGATTTTTTTTTTAAATATCTAAAAAAATAAAATATCTAGATTACTAGTAAAATCAACTATTTTTGATATTAAAGCACCAGTCCCCGGTAACGGCGCCAAAAACTTGATAGCCTATTTCGCAAGTACACGAAATCGCTCAAGTAATATAATGATAAATAAGAGATCATTCCCATGAGGACTGAGTTTAATTACCAAAAGTGAACGCTAATTTTACTAATATCTAAACGATCGAAACTGAATGATAATGGAAAATAAAATTAACTCTAAAGAACTCAATGAAAGCTGAATCAAAATTCGATTGATAAAGCACTAGGGTATATCTGATTTCACTTGGACCAATTATCAATTCCAGCTATTTCGATTAATAATCCAAATTTAATTATTAATGCAAGGATAAATAATCCTAAATTATTTAATAATCTCTCCTGTGTCTTATTAAATATACTAATTAAAACCTATAATCTATCTTCCAATAGTAAAATAGATTTCAATTAGTTCAACAAGCACAGTGATTATTTTCAAGATCCCACAGGTCAAATCTTCTGCTCCCGCTCCAATTATTATTCCTATGATGTTTGTTATTAACTCCAATTTATAATCTTCCTTTTCGGTACCAATTATAAATCGAAATCAATCAAGTACCAAAGATAATAATACTTAAAAGTATTAAGCGCAAATAACAAACAATTGCATTAACAAAGAAAATTAATACAAGATTCTGGAATTGAAATTAAATTCAAGCTACATCAGGTACCCTAGCTAGAAATTTAGCTTTTCATCATAACAAAATCAAACTCAAGTTTACTTGAATAAAACTCCAAAATGATCCTAACAATGAGTTCTAGAAAATAAATTCAAAGTAAACAAGAGAAAGAAAAAACTCTGAAGGAATTGCAGAGCCGAATGAATCTTCTCTTCAAATCTTCCAGATACTCCAAACTCTCCTTGCTTGATTTCTAGCTTTCAAAGATGATTCTCCTCTCTCTTGCTGGTGTTTTAGGATCCTTAAATAGGGCTAGAGCTAGGGTTAAGATGGTATTTTTTTCATGATTTTATTCTATATATCATTCTTTCTATTTGGTATAGAATCTCTCCTCCTTTGGATAGGCTTTAAGCAACCACCAGCCATCTACTCCTTATGCTGCTCAAATTTTTTGATTTTATTATGATATCCATAGTAAAAGAAGGAAAGGAGGCATGGTTAATTAGAGGAGAAGAATTTCTTCCTTCCTGGGTCCACAAAATCTGCAAAATAAAGTAAGGTTTCGACTGCCCAAATCATGTTTTCCAAGAATTGGTTCCAATTCTTTCTAAGTTTGCTCCTCATGCAGAATTAGTTTGGACTCTAATTTTCTTCCATTTAATTCTTTCCAAGATAGCTCTTTGCCACCCAAAATTGGTTTCCATATCAGATCTTTGTGCCAAGAAACACTAAGAAGAATCTGGATGTATCGGGTGTTTCTTGTTGTGTCCAACATTGTTACCAACTTCAACCTACTGTAGCCACCTCATCTGGAATCCAAATTCAATTCTGTAAATTATGTTTCTTTCTTGCTTCTCTCAAAATTCTGTAGGATCTAATCTTGCTCAATTTGGAGTCCTGTAGCTTGCCTTTTAGGGGTCCTCACACCAAAATATCCAGAATTTAGATTGGTTGACTAGATGGGAGAGATTAACTGCTTGATTTATTTTCTGCATCTCTAGTTTCTTTTCTGGCTGATGATGCCAAAAAGGATTAGGTGTGGGGTCCATTGATATCTTGATTTGGTTATTCTACTTTGAGGTGGACTCTGATTTTGATGTAAGACCTGATGACTCCGGATGACAAATCCTGCTGAATCGGACTCAACCAATTTCACTTAATTTGACCTTTAAAATATGGTTAAGCCCAATTAGGTGTGACCTGGCTCAATTACCTGCAATTGACATAAAACATATCAGGTTCTTACATTTATTTAGTTAATTATTATACCAATTTCATCAAAATCATTAAAAACTAATAATAATTATTACTATAAAAATGCAATACATCAATGCGCGCATTGAATGCCAAGATTTTCGAGGGCGGTCGTGTGCAGAATTCAAGGAAACAACTTCGACTGTGAAAATTTTTTTGTACTTCCTTCGTTCGAAACTCAAACTCGGAAGTAGAGGGACTGGTGTTGGGTATAAAATTTTCCCCAGCCGAAGTTCGTGTCAGGAGTGACCACTCAGGGATTCTACCGACGTCCGACCTTCGGCGACTTCTCTCCTGCGGTCGAGTCTCCGCAGCATTCCCGAGTTCTACCGATGGATAAGCCCCCACCAGCATCGACCAGATTCTTCATGAATGTAGGAAGACTTCGTTCGAACTCCTACGGGAGCCGGACTTCATCCCCGATTCTGGCTGCAGGAAGACTTCGTCCGGACTCCTATGGGAGCTGAACTTCATCCCCGACTCCAATTGCAGGTAGACTTCGTTCGGACTCCTATGGGAGCCGGGCTTCGTCCCCAACTTCAATTGCAGGTAGACTTCATCCGGACTCCTACGGGAGCCGGACTTCATCCCTGACTTCAATTGCAGGTAGACTTTGTCCGGATTCCTACAGGAGCCAGACTTCGTCCCCGACTTCAATTGCAGGTAGACTTCGTCCGGACTCCTACGGGAGCCGGACTTCGTGCCCGACTTCAATTGCAGGTAGACTTCGTCCGGACTCCTATGGGAGTCGAACTTCGTCTCCGACTCCAATTGCAGGTAGACTTCATCCAGACTCCTACGGGAGCCGGACTTCATCCCCGACTCCAATTACAGGTAAACTTCATCCAGACTCCTACGGGAGCCGGACTTCATCCCCGACTCCAATTGCAGGTAGACTTCGTCTGGACTCCTACGGGAGCCAGACTTCGTCTGGACTCCTACGGGAGCCAGACTTCGTCTCCGACTCCAATTGCAGGTAGACTTCGTTCGGACTCCTACGAGAGTCGGACTTCGTCCCCGACTCTGACTGCAGGAAGACTTCGTCCGGACTCCTACGGGAGCCGGACTTCATCCCCAACTCCGACTGCAGGAAGACTTCGTCCGGACTCCTACGGGAGCCGGACTTCGTCTGCAAAAAGCCTCTGGCTGGGCTCCTACAGTAAATGGCCCTCGCCTATAGTACTAACGCTCAAGGCACCCAATGGTAGACGGCCCGCCAGCAACATCCGAGCTCCTTTTAGATGGATAGCCACCTCTCTTCGCTAGGTGCTTCAACCGAACTTCGGTCGACAGGCCTGGACTCCCTGACAGGCCACAGTAACGGTCACGACTCTGCTCCACCTCCTACGATGGATTCTGTGCAGCTCCATCACTCCCCGTAATAGGCTCCATGCGGTAGGCCACAGTAATGGCCACGATTCTGCTCCACTTCCTGTGATGGATACTGCGTGGCTCCACCACTCCCTGACGAGTCGTGACAACGGATGCCGCTCCACTCTCCGCAATAGACTCCACGTGGTGTGCCATGGTGACAGCCACGACTCCACCCCATTACTCTTCATAATAAATTCCTCCTGGCCCCGAGCGGCCCACTACTAGGCGGTTACAAACGTCGCTATCAATCCGTTGCTCCCTCCGCCTATAAAAAGGGGGCCCCATATACGTTACTCTCTAAGCTCTAATTTCTATTCCAAAACTCTGCTAAAATTTTTGTTCGAGCATTCCATTATTGTTGAGGTAGAGAACTGACTTAAGCATCGGAGGGTCTTGCCGGAGCACCCCCAACTCTGGTTTAGACTTCCTTTGTAGGTCCCGACAGCGACTGCGGCTCCCTCGACTCCAGCTTCTCCGACGCAGGTGGATTTTTGCACCAACAAAAATTATTTTGATTTAAAATCATAAAAATTTAGATTTGATCTAAAAAATTTTATGATTTGATGTAAAAAATTTATATAAAAAATTATTTTTAAAATCTTAACCATGTTGATGCAAAACTTAATTAAGAATTAAGTGTTAAACCCAATAGATCTAGAATTGTAATTTAGATCTAATGACATTGCATAAAATATGAGGCATGGGTTAGCTCAAATCAGGTCCTTCTCTTAAATTGAGTTAGACCTAAGGTTAGAATCAAAAAATTGATTGACCATGTAGAGAAATTGATTAAGTCTAACCAAATGTTGAATTAGATTAATCAGGATTTCTCTAATACAATAGTTGTAGATGGTAAAGTCCATGTCTTTGATTAGACCAAATGGATTTTGATTGTGGCTCAATGGTTGAATCTGAATTATTAGATTAGTGAAATCAAAACTAGTTAACCAATTGGTGTCTAAGATAAGTTTGGTATTTCGATCGGTAGTTTTTAATTGAGAGCAGCTTACCTGGCCATTTTGATGGTATCTAAGGCAAGCTTAGTAGACTCTCCCACCGATCTCACCTACCTGACCAATTTGGTGAACTAGTATTTGGTTAGATCGTTAACTAATTCAAGTTAGCCCATGCTATTAAGGTTGATCAGTGTGATTGATCTAGGTGCCAGTTCAATCAGCATGACCTAACCCGATTCAGTGACTTGGTGAAGTCAGTGGGAGGATTGTGGTCTACTGATTGATTTTTTCTTCTCTTTTTTTTTTTAAATTGATTAAATCTTCTAAATTATTAGATCTCTAAAATGAGCTAGTTATGATGATAACTAGATCATAGTCTTCCATTAAGGTAAATAATAATAGGTCCATTATTTATGATTGACATTGCAGGCGCCATCCATTTGGTATTCATTCTGAATGATGGAATTATCATTCATCATATGATGACTCTGTTGAACTATCTGATGATGGTTGGGTTGACCGAGCCATCTTCGGGTCTGATCACTCATTAGGTAAAATCACTGAGTAGGTTCATATTAATAGTTTGACCTAATCAAAACTTTCAATGGAGGCCCATCATCTACTAAAATAAAATCTGGGGCTAAATTAAAAACAAGAAGTTGTTTGGAGAAATAATTAGTTGAGAACCTACCCATAGGTGCATATGGGTTGATCGAGCCATCCTCGGGTCCATATGTAGTCTGTGTGGATTCTAGTACCCACTAAGAAATAAAAATAATTCTTCAAATTAGAGGTAGAGACTACCAATTCGTATAAAATAATGGGAGGACCTTTAGACTAAAGTCCAAGTCTTTAGGATTAACAAATTCATATACTAATTAAGTTTTATATTTTTGTTATATGTGTAGATATGACCTCAAACTTGTCGCTCCGATCATCGTTGGATAGTAAGAAGCTTACCAAACTAAATTTTGATAATTGGTATCGAAAGTTAAAAATAGTCCTGAATAATGAAAGGATCCTTTATGTGATAACGAATCCGGCACCTAAGGAGCTTGCTCCCAATGCCCGAGACATGGTCTGAGATACTTATTTGAAGGGGCTCAACGACCGCACCATGGTTCACTGCATTATGCGGGCCTCTATGAATGACCAGTTCAACCAAAAATTTGAAGAGGCTTAGCTAGAGAAAATGCTTCAAGTGTTGAGAGATTCTTTTGGTACTCTTGACGATGTTGAGTGGCACAAGACTAGTTGCACCATTTTCAATGCTCGGATGAGGGAGGGTGCATCTGTTATCGATCATTTATTGTACATGATCGAGCAGATTGAAAAACTGAGCAAACTCAACTTCTCCTTGCACAAACAGCTGGGGAAGGATGCAATCCTGAACTCCCTACCCAAGTCCTACCTGTGGTTCCTCAGTCATTTTAGAATGATGAAGTCTGTAGTCAACTACCATGATCTGTTGGGATTACTACAGACTTTTGAGAAGGATCACTAGCTCCATAAAGAGACGATAAATCTAGTGGGAGGATCTTCTTCAGAAACTCATCGTCCCTTTAAGAAAAAAAAAAAGAAGAAGAATAAGAAGGTGCCTGGTGCGGGAGTTAGTCCCAGAAATCAAAGTTAAAGACTGATCAAAGTCAGGCAGAGTGCTTCTTTTGCAAGAAGCAGAATCACTGGAACAGGAACTATCCTCAGTATATCACTTCCTTTGACCCAAACAAGCCAAAGAAGAAGAAACAATCAGTTGCTGGACAAGGTACTTATGTGATAACATCTTGTAACTTCTCTCTTTTTGATACAACTACCTAGGCATTGGATACCGATAGCCCTATTCATATTTACAATTCGTTGCAGGGTCTTCAAGTCACTAAGAGATTTAGAGATGGTGAGAGATTTCTGAATGTTGGAGATAGAAGATTAGTTCTAGTTCGAGCTTTAGGAATCATCAAGCTGGTATTTAAGTCTCATTACATTGTTCTTGATGAGTGTCATTACTATCTTAGTTTTCTTTTAAATGTTATTTCTGTAGGCCTCTTGGCCAATTTCAATTATGAAATATCAATAAAAAAAATTTTTGTAATATCATTTTGAATGGTGTTATAATTTTGCGTGAATAGTTGAACAACGGTATTTATGTTGTATCTAGGCCTAATGTAATGTACATTTCAAATAAACATCCTAGAATAGATGATGTCACAGATGCCTATCTTTAGCATTATAGGCTAGGTCATATCAACAGGAACTAGATGAACAGATTAGCTCAAGAAGAAATTCTTGATAAAGATGATTATGAATCGTTATCTACCTGTGAGTCTTGTTTGCTTCGAAAGATGACCGTCACCTTTTACTGAAAAAGATGAACGAGCCAATGATGTATTGGGTCTGATACACACTGATGCATGTGGACCCACGAGCACATGTGCCAGAGGAGGGTATAGCTATTTCATTACATTCACAGATGACCTATCTAGGTATGGGTACATCTACTTGATGAAACACAAGTTCGAATCATTTGAAATGTTCAAATGGTTCCATAATGAAGTAGAAAAATAGACTAAAAAAAATATTAAAATTCTTCGATCTGACTGAGAAGGTGAATATCTCTCCGATGAATTTCTGACATATCTAGGAGAGAATGGGGCTCTCTCCCAATGGACCCCTTCAGGGACACCACAGCATAATGGTGTCTCAAAAAGGAAGAATCGAACCTTATTGGACATGGTTCAGTCCATGATGGGGTTTGCAACTCTATCAATTTTCTTTTAGGGATATGCACTTAAAATAGCCTGTCTTGTGCTCAATAATGTACTGAGCAAGTCAGTTAGTAAGACACCATATGAGATTTGGTCAGGGCATAGGCCGAACCTCTCTTACGTTAGGGTCTGGGGGTGTCCGGCTTATGTTAAACGATTACAAACTGACAAGATCACTCCTAGGTCCGATAAATATAACTTCATAGGGTTCTCCAAGGAAATGAAGAGATATTATTTTTACCTGCCCGCTGAACAAAAAGTATTTGTCAGCAATAAGGCACACTTTTTGGAAAAAAAATTTCTTAATGAAGGAATAAGTGCCTCTAAAATCGAACTTGATGAAGTTCGACAGGTAGAACAACTAACACCAATGATTGAATCTGAATTAGATTTGATAAGATCAAATCTGGAGCCCAATGAACAAACATCCTTAAGGCGATCCGATAGAGTACCGCGCTAGCCAGACAGATACTTAGGTTTCTTGATTCGAGATGGAGATCCTATTAAACTCGATGAGAACAATGAGGATCCGATCACCTACATGGATATGATGCAGAGGTCTGACTCTGTCTAATAGCTTAAAGTCATGAAATCTGAAATAGAATCCATGAAGGTCAACGATGTATGGACATTGGTTGACCCACCAGAAGGGGTTAAACCCATAGGGTGTAAGTGGATCTTCAAGAGAAAGAGGGGTGCAGACAGAAAGGTGGAGACCTACAAAGCCCGTTTAGTTGCCAAGGGTTATCATCAATGTTATGGTATTGATTATAATAAAATATTTTCTCCTATGGTAATGCTCAAATCCATTCGAATCATGCTTGCGATAGCAGCATACCTGGACTATGAAGTCTGGCAGATAGATGTGAAGACAGCTTTCCTAAACGGAGAGCTGAATAAAGAGGTGTATATGATACAACCTGAAAGATTCACATCCATAGATGAGTCCAAGGTGTGCAAGCTTCAAAGATCTATTTATGGATTGAAACAAGCATCTCAAAGTTGGAATATATGTTTTGATAAGGTGATCAGAATGTATAGCTTCATTAGGAACGGAGAGGAACCCTGCATATATAAATGGGCAAATAGTTTAATAATTATATTTCTTGTATTGTATGTGGATGATATTTTCTTAATCGAGAATGATGTCACTTTATTACGGAGAATAAAAGTGTGACTGTCATCACAATTCTTTATGAAAGATCTGGGAGAAGCAGCCTACATCCTAGGGATGAAGATCTATAAGGATAGATCTAAGAGACTGCTTGGACTCTCCCAATCCACATACATAGATACCATGCTGAAACAGTTCAGGATGGAGAATTTCAAGAAAGGCTATCTTCCGATAGGCCAAGAAATTTCTTTTTCAAAAGAAGATTATCCGACAACTCCTCAAGAGAGAGAGCATATTAATAGAGTTTCATATGCTTCGACAGTAGGTTCTATTATGTACATCATGACATGTACAAGATCAAACATGGCATACTCACTAGGGGTAGTGAGCAGATATCAATATGATCCAAGAGAGAACCACTGGAAGGTTGTAAAGATTATTCTTAAGTATTTGAGAAATACTAAGGACCAGTGGCTTGTGTATGGTGAAACTAATTTGAAACTAGTGGGGTTCACCACCTCCAGCTTTTAGTTAGACCATGATGACAGTAAGAGTGTGTCAGATAATATTTTTACCCTAAATAGTGGAGCGATCTGCTAGAAAAATTTCAAGCAGCACATTATGGCAGACTCTATTTGTGAAGCAGAGTATATCATGGCATCCGATGCTGTGAAAAAAACTGTATAGTTACGAAAGTTCATCGATGAGCTCGGAATAGCACCCTCCATTGATGGCCCTATCTTGTTATACTACGACAATACAGGGGCCATTGCTCAAGCCAAGAAGTCGAGATCCCATCAGCACACCAAATATATTCTGTGCCGCTATCACCTTATCCGGGAGATCATGGATCAAGGTGATGTCGACCTTCAGAAGATCGATGGAAAGGAGAACCTCACCGACCTATTTACTTAAACTCTCAAAATCAAGGAGTTTGAAGACCATAAGTCAAAGATGGATATTCGATACTATACTGATTGACTTTTGTCCAAGTGAAAGTTGTTGGAAAATGTGTTCCAAAATCAATCGTCAGCCTGTTGACGATTGTGCTCATCTTGTAAATTGTATATAAATTTTTATTAAAAAAATTATTTGATATTTTGATTACAAATTATCCATTTTTAAACTTCTGTATTGTAATGAAGTTCTTAGGACTATAATTAATCGACAAAGGAGGATTTATCGTTAAGTGCTTAAAAATATTCGCGACCAAATGATATGCTATTAATAGGACAATAGCAATATCAAGTATAGGTCATTGCATGCCATATGAGTTGGTTATCCTTTTAACCAAGGAGTGTGGAGATACTGTTATGGCATACAGATGGAATGTAGGAGTACAATCGTATCGAATGTGCCCATGTGCCAAGCAATCTGCTGTCAAGAGTAGCTCGTGAAGGGTATGGGTGCAAGTATCCTTCCGACCTGAGACCACCACGGTGATTTATAAATAACTCACTGTACTTTAGTACCAGACCATCTAAGTTTCTAACTCAATGATGAAAGACTACTGGATGCAGTCAAGTACTTATCAAGTCGGTGTGTGAGTCAAGTAGAATTGATCCCTCTGAATTAGTAAGAGATATGCATCAGTGTATTTCAATTCAGTAAAATCTTAGTCAGAATAATCCATGAGATGGATTTGAAAGGTTGAAATATAATGTGGTCAACTAAATTAGGATTGACAATTAAACTCTAGGTTGCCTTGAGCATTTGGATCGAAGGGATGAATTATACGGTAACCATACGTCAGTAGATTTTAGAAGGTTGCTTTGCAATACTTCGACCTATCTGATCATCGGGTCATCATTGCTAGATAGTTACATCAATTGGTATAGAAAATTATTCCGATGCTACCAGCTTAGATTTGAACCTATGGGGTCACATACATTAAAAGATTTGATCAGATCTGATGGCTAAAGAGTCCAATTGGATTGTGACTTTGGTGAAGAGTCCTACTCGGACTAGGACTCTAGGGGAGAGTCCCACTGAGATTGAGATTTTACTATTGTAAAAAATTAATTAGTAATTAGATTACTAATTGATTCAATTTGATTGAGCAAAGAGCTTTGGATCAAGTCTAATTGAATTAGATTCGGTTCGACTCTGATTGGGTTTGATATGATCAAGCCAATTACAAGAGAAATTTGATCCTGATTCGATCAGAGTTTTGACTCAGTTAATTTCTAATTGGGTTAAGAATTTGATGAGATATTTAGGTTTCTAACTAGATTAGGTTTATTTCTATTAGTGGGTTCAATCCAAATTTGATTTGGATTAGAATTAAATTAGAAATGAAGAGTCCAAGTCAAACTAGGACTCTATCCTTATCTCTTGTGCCACTCCTGAACCCATGCCAATTTCTCTACACCTAATTGGATTTGGGTTGTGATTTTTCGCATCATGATAGAGGGTCCAATAAGAGTGGGTGGCAATAGCTGATGAGTCATAATATTATCTTTTGCCTAATTAATGCGATCCAAATGAGAGATAAAAGGTAAACTAAGAAAGGAATTTTTCATATATAGAATATTATTGGCACCATATTAACATTTTTCTTATTTTTCTTAGAGAATTCTTTGGCATGTGAGGCTCTAGAATCTTTATCCACATTCCAATGATTTTTTAGAATTTTTTGGGATGCCAAAAGGAGATTTTGACGTTGACTCTTGGTGCCCTTCCTTTGAAAACCCTAATTCCTAGTCTATAAAAGGGGGTCCTTTCTTTTGGACATCCCATTATCAATCCTTTATTGTTTTTTGTTTCCAGAGCTTCTTCTCCTCCTTTCCTATTCCTCCTTTTGAATCTCTCTTGCTTTGGAGTGTCCAAGGTACTTGTAGAAGGAGGAATAAATCAACTGTCGAAGTTGCTTGCAGGCTAGCACCTTCAAGTCCCTGATCTGCACCTGTCTTCGCGTGGATCTTCCTGTAGATGCCAAACGACTCCTTGTGGCTATGAGCGACCTGAGGAACACCTTCTCCAACTTTTGGATCAGAGAAGATCAAGATTAAATTTATTTGGTAATGATCTCTAACTTGTTTTGATTCCTATGATAGATCTAATAGTTAGATCTAAAATTTCAGCATCGATGAGATCGATGTGATTTTTTTTTTTTCAGATCTAAAGTGCATATTTTTATATCAAAGATCATGATGTGATAGTATAAGATAGGATCTTATGTATGTGATTAGGATTAAATTGTTTAATCTTTTATTTCAGCTACATAAAATTTTTAAATTGCATATACTGCACTACCATATATTTTCTTCAGGTCTCAACAGAAATCCAAGCACATAGAGTGGTGGTTTCACATCATACGTGAATACCTTGAGAAAAATTCATCGAGTTGCAGAGAGTCGACTCTATGCTAAATATGGTGGATACACTGACCAAGCCTCTCAGCCAGTAGAAGATCAAAGCTCACCTTGAGAAGATGGGTCTTAGGTATATGGCCAATTGACTTTAGGTCAAATGGGAGTTTGTTGGATTTGTACTCTGGAAGCTAATTGTTGGCTGACATATTATGTAATTCTAGAGCTTAAACTTATACTTATAATTTTTTTATTATCAATAAAAAAATTTTTCATTCTAATCATATTTATGTGTCCATAATTTAGCTTAAAAATTAACAAAGATGATTTTTATATATCCTTAAAGTGTTAAGAATTTAAGACATAATTAATTAGTGATTAATTTTTAAATATTTTCGATCAAAGGATCATGACAGAGGACAGTGATCAATCTATTTAAAATCGATGCACGATTCACCTCCTTTATGGACAGACGAGTCTCGGGTCTGCGATGTAGAGACACTGGGGTGAAGGTGCGGGTGGTTGTTAGAGAACAACTTGCATGGAGTGTGACCAACATGAAAATCACATGGATGTCTACTCACTCGTCAGTAATCTTCTCGATGCTGCATGGTGTAAGTGGTCCTTTGACCTGTGGTATCATTGGCTATTCGCAGTGAGGCTACTGGGTTTGACTGCATATTCTCTTGATTCCTAGCCATCGGATCCTTGCTGTGTATGTTGGCTTCAGTAGGTTCAGTTTCGCTAATTAGAGTAGGATGCACCTAGATGAAATCTATCAACCTAGATAAAAAAAGAAAAGTTCTATGTGATTTACGAGATTGAGTTCAAAAAGTCTTTGGCCAAAGCAAGTGTGAATACTGAAAAAGAGTTTTCACGAAATTCACAAATGAGCTCGAGTCGAGTCAATCTAGCATATGACTGATGATGGGATCTGACGAGTTCTCCATGACCTCTATTAAGTCGGGACTCATGATAGAAGGACTGAATCATACGATAACTGCATCTAGAAATTCATACTTTTATTCTACTGGGTTGTCATTACATACTACTAAGTGTCACTGGTGGATTATGAGACACATCGAGTGTCATCTTGATGATCGATGATCCTCGAAGGGTAGAATTGAAAATATTTCAATCCATCAAAAAGAGTTTCAATAATATTATGATGGAGATCACAATATATCTCACTACCAGATAGAATGAAACATATGGAGTCATACATTTTAAGATTTAATCTCGAATTTACCAATTGAACTTATGAATTTTCAATTGGATTAGGGTTTACTGAAATCCTATTAGGTTTATGAGAACTTGCTAGCACACGATTAAATCTAATTCTTCTCGAAATTTTGATTTGATCAAGTCCATAGCCTTGAACCTAACCTAAATCTATTTGGGTTTAATTGGACTCTTAATTATGAGTCCAAGAGGATTTGATTAAGTGAATTAGTTGGAATAATTATCCTAACATTATCTCTTCTTTATCTCCTAATTATCTCTAAGTGTGCATGTAGAATAAATGGAAAATTGGGTGGTGCCTTCCTTCTCTTTCGGAAGGAATTGAATGCCAAATCCTAAAGGGGTCCACCCCATCTTATGTGGCATGGCATGGAGGAGAAAGAGGTGGGGCCATGCCCCATTCTTATTTGGATAGAAATCCTATTGTGAGGTGCCAAGAGTTGGTGCCCCAACTACCTGACATGTATTAGATAGGTGCCTCTTGTACCTGCTTAAAGGGGCTGATCATATACCATTTATATCTAGTTTTAATTGGAATAAATCAGATTAAAAAGGTAGTGAATTCTTATGAGATAAGGATCTACTTTTTTAAGATAATTGGGTTCCTATTATGTGTCAGGATAGTGCCTATATAAAGGTATGTCTCTAGAATTTCTAGCTAATTGATTTTTGATGAAAAAATTTCTCTCTCTCCCTTCTTCATGCCTCCTCTTTTCCCTCTCTTCTCTTCCATGCCCAAGAGTTGGGCGTCCCCTTTTTTCACATGCCAAGAGGTTTTGCTTTGTCTTCAAGAGTGAAGATCAAGGAAAAGAAGAAGAAAGCTGTTGATCAAGGAGTTGATCCCACAGTCCAGATCAAGGTGTTGATCAAAGTGCTCAAGGCTAAGAATCTTTTTGGAAAGAAAAGTCTTCTATAAGGAGAAATCAGTTCGAGATTGATCTCGATGGATATCCATAGAGACCGGACACGTGTGCGACTCGAGCATCTACGAATCCGTAATCATTAGAAGCGATGAATATCTATCCACATCAAGATAATGAGATATGATCTCATATTTATTTCTAAATTTGAGATTGTATATATGTGTTTTCTTTTTGACTTGGATTGGATTAGATTTGATCTCTTGCATGTGGGATTAAAGGGTTTAACATGTTTTGTTTTCCGCTGTATTTTTCAAAAGTTTTAAAATCTACACACACTACCTATCCGATTTTCTAACAAAGAAAAACTCATCAAAATACAAACTTCGATTGGCTTGTAGGGCATATTTCTTTCAATAAGATACAGCTATAATGATGAATCAATATCTCATTTTATGAATAATGTCATTACATGAGTTAGAAATTTATAAAAAAATATTCCATCGCATCACTCATGTGGTTGGCTTATAGGACACTCTTCTTTCAATCTTTCACTTACACTAAAGTCAATCACCTTTGATCTCAATCCCATACAATCGAGATGGCGATCAAACAGCTACTGTGATATGATATTAGTGAATGGATCTACTATATTGTACTTGGTATCAACTCGTTCTATTATCTTGTCTTTCAATAAATTTTTGAATGAGGTGGAAGCATTTGAGGATGTGCTTGGGCTAATAATAACACCTAGATTTCTTAGCTTGAGCAACGGCCCCAATGTTAACATAATAAATTGGCACTGGCCGTTCTATCTCAAGAACTATATCCAATTTTGTGATGAATTTCTTTATCCAAACAACTTCCTTAGTGGCTTCACTAACAGCAATGTACTCTAACTCTGTGGTTGAGTTAGCTTTTACCTGCTGTTTGAAACTCTTTCAACTCACTATCCCACCATTCAGGATAAATACATATCTTGAAAATGACTTGCTATCATCTGGACCAGATTGAAAACTAAAATCTATATACCCTTCTAGTTTTAATCCTCTATAAATTAGAAAAATATCTTTAGTCCTTCTCAAATACTTAAAAATATTTTTCATAGCTTTTCAATGATCCTCCTCTGGATCAGTTTGAAACCTACTACCTATGCTTAAAGTATAACCTACATTAGATATGGTACATAGCATGGCATATATGATAGATCCTACAATCGAAGCATAAGGGATCTCACTTATTCTCTTCCTCTCTTTAGGTGTCTTAAAATTTTTTTTTGGAGAGACGTATGTCGTATCTTATAGGTAGGTAACCTCTTTCATTTATCTCCATGTTGAAGCTCTTCAATACGATATCTATATATCGAGATTGGGACAAGCCTAGCATCCTCTTAGATCTATCTTTATAGATCTTTATATCCAGTATATAGGATACTTCACCCAAGTCTTTTATGGAATACTTATTTGATAGCCAAGTCTTGATCAATTGATCATTGGGACATCATTTTCAATGAGTAGTATGTCATTGACATACAGAACCAAGAAGACAATAGTACTCCCACTTGTCTTCTTATACACACATGGTTCATCCTCATTTTTTATGAAGCAAACTCTTTGACTGTCACATCAAAATGGATGTTCCAACTCTTCAAAGCTTGCTTCAATCTATTGATTTCTTCAGCTTGCATACTTGATTTATCCTCTCACTTGAGACAAATCCCTTTGGCTGAGTCATATAAATCTCTTCCTCAAGATTACCATTGAGAAAAGTGATCTTGATATCCATCTGTCAGATTTTATAATCAAAGTATGCAGCTATAGCAAGCAGAATCTGAATGGATTTGAGCATAGCCACTAGTGAGAAGGTTTCATCATAGTCAATTTCTTACCTTTGCCTAAAATCCTTCACCACCAACCTAGTCTTGTAGGTTTCCACCTGGCCATCTACTCCGATCTTCTTCTGGAAGACCCACTTGCACCCTATTGAGGTCACATCCTTAGGCGCATCAACCAAAATCCACACTTGGTTGGTATACATTAGTTCATCTCAAATTTCATGGTGTCTAGCCATCTGTCAGAGTCTCTACTTATGACAATTTTCTAATAGGTCAATGGATCATCATCCTAAATGATGTTAATCTTATTATCATTTTCAATAACAAAACCATATCTTAGAGGTGCCTGTCACACTCTATCTGATCTTCGAAGAGGAGGTGTGTATAGTGGATGTACCTCATCTTTGGGTTCTTCTGATTGAGGACTCCTTGTGGTCCAACCACAGGTATTTTTGGAATAGTTTGTAAGTTTTGAACTTTTTTAAGTTTAACATTCCTCCCACTTGCTCCTTCTTGGATTAATTTTTTTTTCAAGAAAGTGGCATACCTACTAACAAATATCTTTTATTTAGTAGGATGGTAGAAATAATATCCCATACTCTTCTTGGGATGACCTATAAACCTACACATATCCGGTCTAGCATTAAGCTTATATTCATAATTTCTTTTGACATATGCCGAACAATCTCACATCTTAAGATACTTAAGATTAGATTTTTTTTTATATATCTTATATGGAGTGCTAGCAACAAACTTCGAAGCCACCTTGTTCAATATGTATGCGGTAGTTTCTAGAGCATATCCCCAAAATGATATTGAAAAATCTGTGAAGTACATCACAGACCGTACCATTTTCAATCGAGTGAGATTTCTCTTTTTTGCTATATCATTTAATTGTGGTGTATAAGGTGGGGTCCATTCAAAAAGAATACCTTAATCCTTAAGATGATCAAAAAATTTATCGGATAAGTATTCTCTTCCTCGATCAGATTGAAGAATCTTGATATTTTTTTAGTTTAATTTTTGATCATACTTTGATACTGTTTGAACTTATCAAAGGCTTCGAATTTATGTTTCATCAAGAATCCATATCCAAACCTTGATAGATCATCCATAAAGGTGATGAAGTAGGAGTATCCTCCTCTAACTTGAGTTGTCATCCTCCTCTAAATGTAGTAGGGCTAACAGCTCCCTTGCCCTCTCTCCTTATCTAGATAATGGAGTCTTGGTCGTATGAGACAAGATTCACAAGTTTCCAATGATTCATTATCATAGGGGTCAAAAAATTCTTCTTTGTATAACTTGTTTATCCTTAACTCACTAATATAACCAATGCGGTAATGCCAGAGATATGTGATACTCACATCCTCTCTCTTTCTTTTCATATTTTTATCAATATGAAAGATATTTTCATTAAGTGTAAGGATTAGAAAATTGTTATCAATATAACCACTGTCATAGAATTCATTAGAAAAAAAAAATGGAGCAACCATTTCCCATGAACATTATTTCATAATCTTATTTTAATAACAAAGATATAGAAATAATATTTTCAATGACCTTAGGTATATAATAACATTCTTCTAATTCCAAGGTTTTGTCCGAAACTAAATTGAGCATAAAGGTTTCCACAACCTCTGTACTAATGGACTCTTCGCTGAAAAGCTCAAAGTCATCTTTTTTCAGTCCTCTGATATTTTATAGTATTGTAATGAATTACAGTTATACGAACCATAGACGGTATCCAATATCCAAGTATTAGAGTCTGAAGCATTCAATAAAAAATAGGTCTGTATCATATACACATCTTTTGGTACAACACTTGCACCCTACTTCAAACTTACAAGATTATTCTTATAATTTTTCTTCCAATATTCTATCTTGCCACAATAATAACAACTGATATCTACGGAGACATCCTTTGCCTTCATCCTTTTGAAAATATTATCACTAACCAGACCTGGGTTAGAAATTTTTAGAACATAAGAGACCTTCTCATATGCGAATCTAATTCATAAGTTTCTTATACAATCCACATAGTTTGGATCAATTAATTTATTTTTATCAATGATGTCACACAATGTGAGTGAAGTTGCCATAATATAGAATTAATCTATAGAATTTTAAGAACAATGGTAAAGCAGACTACTCATGATGATATGCATAACTAGATGAGGTCTTTTTGTTGGAATTCATGCATTGGGACATGCATATGTGTTTTAAAATTTTATTTTCTAAACACCACAGTGGAATACCAAATTAAAATATTTTTAATCTGAATTATGCATGCATAAAAATATAAAACTACAAGGATCTAGTTCATGTGCTGAAATTGACATATACTGAAATTTAGATTGTGATCAATCACATACCTGTTTCGCAATCTCTTTCTTCGAATCAAGATCTGAAAGAGAAGAGATTTTCTTCAAGCCATACAAATATCTGACCTCTATGGGTATCCACTCAGGATCAGTCTAAAGTAGTCCTCTTCAAATTAAATTTTTTTCTCAAAAAAAATTCAGCCTGCTGAATCTAAACGAAGCTTGGATCGCGATCAACACTTGTTCTCTTTCCTTGATCTTCTTCTTCCCTTCTTCTCTTGCTTTTCTTTCCTTGATTTATGCTACTACTAGTAGGTAGAAACCAGCAAGGAGGGAATACCCAAGTGCCTTGTGGCTGTGATAAAGAAGGGATGCCCAAGGGGGCATGTGGGATGTCCTAAGGAGAGAAGAGAAAGGGAGAGGAAGAGAGGGCATGGAGAACTTTCTATGGGGCGTGTGGGCTACTGGTTGGATGCTCTAGGGACCAGCTTGCATTGGATTGAATCCTATTTCTTTAAATAGGCATGAGGATTGAATCCTATTCAATCTCATAATACAAGTCCTACTTGCATTAGATTTCTTAATAACTTAAATTATTTAACTTACATTAGGAATCCTATTAGATGCCAAATCTTGGAGCCCTTGCACCCAATTAAATACACCCTCTTTTTCACCCAAGGGATGCCCCATATCAGATTAATAGGCCCTCTAATCATAAGACACGCCCAACTTGATCAAATCAAGGTGGCACCCCAAAATAACTATCAAGAAAAATTAATTAGGGACTTGCACCCTAATTCAATTGATCCATAATCTTAGACACCCAACAATCTAATTTATGTAGGTTATTAGTAGATAATTAAGTTTAAATTATCTTATCAAATAAGAAATCCAAATAGAAAGAGAAATTGGGTCCAACCACGTGCTAGCAAGTTACCTTGAATCCAATTGAATTTTTCTAAACCCAATTGACACTTCATAAGCTCAATTGCTAATTTTAGACCTAATTCTCTTATTGTGCGACCCCATAGTCTATCTGATAGTGAGATATATAATTATCTCTATCAAAGTATTATTGAAACTCTTTTCAATGGGTCAGAACAATTTCACTCTAACTCATCAAGGATTATCGATCCAGAACAATCTTAGTGAGCTCTCACAATCCACCAATGACACCTAACAGTATATAGTGGCAACCCAATAGAATAGAAATAAACCTCTAGATATAGTTAACATGTGATTCAGTCTCTCTATCGTGAGTCCTGACTTGATGGCGGGTCATAGATAAATCGTCAAACTTCAACATCAGTCATATGATAGATTCGATTAGCTCAAGTCCAAATGTGATTTCTATAGAAACTCTTTTCCATCAATCACACTACTACGGCCATAGATTCTTGGACTTAACCTTTTAAATCCCATAGGATTACTCCTCTTTATCAAGATTGATAGATCCCATCTTGATGCGCATCCTACTCCTACAGTGGACCAACTATCGCCAACATCCACTATAAGGGCTCATTGAGATCAATATTTATGTATCAGTCAAACTCTAGCAGCCATACTACAAGAAGCAGTACTATCTCAGGTCAAAAGATCAGTCACACAACTACAGCATTGAGATAATCACTGACGATTGAATAGAAATCCAAGTGATCTCTCATATGGTCACTCTCAGTACTAGTTATTCTCTAACAACTATCCGCACTCATCATCCAGTGTCTCTACATTGTAGACTAGAGACCCATCTATCTCAAAAAAAGTGATCTGTGCGTCAATCTATCTGGATCGATCATCATCCTCATGATTGAAAGAAGAGTGCCCTATAAGTCAATCACAAGTGTGTTGATTTGGAACTTTCTTTGAAATTTTGTAACTCATGAAATGATATTTATTATTTGAGGTATAGATTCATCATATTAGCTACATCTTATTATGTCTAAGATTATGATGAACCCCAAAGATTAGAATAATAATTTTAGAAGACATGAATGGGTCATGCTAGTAAGACCTAAAATCCTAAAATTTTAATCTTAAATATTTTTGATCGTAGGAGTATTGAGTTGGAGATCAATATTCTAAATAGACTGGCACATCCTATGTATGCTCAATAGAGAGGGTGGCAGATCTCACTAGTCACTTGTGTGAGATACTAATACAAGGATGTGGGTGCTCATTTGAAAAATGAGCCCACTAAATTGACTCAATGAAAGAGAACATCTAATGGAAATCTTATTTACATGTCAAAGATGATTCTCTAAGTAGGAGTTGTGCAAGTGATCCTTAGACCTAAGACCACCATAGAATCTTGTGCACATGAACCCATATTTTGGTTCATACCCAGGCATGATATTAAGACATGTACGGAGAGTTCTGGATATGGTGGAGTGTGTATAGAGGTTATGTGTAGGTCAACATGGAATCAATCACTCCTAGTAAGAGATCGCATCCTGTGTATTCTCAATCCTAGATGACTCAAGAAAAGTCTTTTGGCCAAAAGCAGGAAGGAGATTAGAAAGAGTTTCTAATGCTTCTTCATTAGATTTATCATTAGTTAATTAAAAATCAATATGAATATGTATTTGAGTTTGACATGATTCTATACTCATGAATATATTCAGGGTGCAAGGATGATCGAAGGATTGAATTGCATGATAATTTGCCACTGAAGGATATATTTGATATTTCAATCAAATTTTACATCTTCTGGATAGTCATGATATGTTACTAGATGTCAATCTTAACTTATAGATTTTTTATTGAATTAAATAATTTAATTCGATCGCCAATTAGAAAGAATTTTAATTGTTGAACTCGGGTTAGCTCGATTGGACCTAAATTGATTAGATTGAAATCTAATCAAATTTGGTCAACTTATACCCAGACCTACTATTGGCTAGATGTGAAACCCAATGGGTCATACACATATAAAAATTGGCCAAGGATCCTTTTGAAAAAGGTTGATTAAAATTTTAGATTCAATCAGGATTCCAGTAAGCATGCTAGCATGTGTAGAAACCCTTGCTCCTTTGGAGACCAATTTGGTCCCATCCCTTGCTAATTAGCTAGGCCAATTTGGTAGACATTTGGGTCAGGTCATATCACCTATAAGCAGCCCAAATTAGGGCACCACATCCCATGTTAATGTCAATTATGAAGAGTCCAAGTTGTGGTGGACTCTTGGTGCAAAATAGGTTCTACGTACAAGTGTTGGCGTGGGCAGAAGAAAAAAATTATTTTGGCATGGGATTAAAATATTTATAGCATTTTACATCACCCTCCATTCTTTGGTTCACATCTCAAAGTATGACATATATTTTTTCTAAAATTTTTGGGGTAGAGAAAAAATTGGAAAAAGGAGGATGTCTCGTGTGCGTGCGCAGAAGCGTCGCATCTCTCCATGATTTGGAGAGTCCTTCTCTCAATAAAATGCTTTTAGATTGTAAAAATTTTTAGTGATAACATTGAATATTTGATATGATACTTTTGATAATTTTTATGTAATTTTTTCAGACTTATCTGGATGCCAAACGGATGCCATACGTTTGTACTGATGCCTGCACATGCGGTGATCAGCACTCGCACGAAGAGGTATGAGGATAGCATCCTTCTATGAGAATTTTATCACTATTTTTAATTTTTTAGAATCTAAATTGAATTCTCTATCCATGTAAACTTTTTAGAATTTTTTTAATTTGAGAAGGGATATGAAAACATCTCTTCTTTGGTTGCACGCATGCAAAGCAGGGTGCTGATCGATGTATCATTGATAAGAGTCCTTCTGCTTGAAGGAACTCTTATCTCTAATAATTAGATCAGATAGGCCTTTTGGATAATGCATGTCCCTCTACTTTGATATCCCTCTGGTGGCTATAAATTGGCCGGGGCACTCGGGTGTCCGATAGATTCAGATGGGATTTCCAATTTCTCTCTAGTTGCTCTCTTTTCTTTCTTACAACCTATCTTAGTTTTAGGACAAAGCTTTGGGATTTAAGACAAAGCCTTATCTGATCCTAATAAGGATTGTAAAGGTCCTAAAGAAGGAGAATCATAAGTTCAGAGGAGGTTCTAAGAGGATGATGTCAGGTTCTTCAAGAAATCTGACTGGTATGAGGCTAGTCGAGTTCTAGGGGCTAGAATTCTTAAAGCAAGGTGAAGGAGCGCTGTTTTTGGTTCAATTTTCGTGTGGATCACCATTGAAGGGCAGACACTTGGATGCCTTATGAAAATTAAGATTAACACTATAAGTATTCTTCTTATTTTAATTTATATTTATTATACTTTGATTATTATAGTCAAGGGTTTCTGGGCATTAGGGCTTCTGATGCATTAGATGTTTTGAATGAAAATTTTAAACACGTAACCCTTCCGCTGCGCCACCAAAACTCAACAGTGGTATCAGAGCCTATCTTGATTTATATAATCAAAAATTAAATTTTTATCTTGATTGTGATCAAGCATGAGTTTTTGGTTTGGTTCAAACCGGGTCAAGAGTTGAACTCGATTGAACATCCAAACCCTTGCATGTCTTAAAGATATATTTTAAATATAAAATATGTGATGTATGCGTAGAATTCTTTTAGTAGCTTAGTACTCTAATGGGGTTCATCACCAGGCCATCCGATCATAAGAGCAAGTAGGGTTTAGAGATCCTCTCTTCCTATTCAATAGGGTACTCTTATAGCGTGTAGGGGTGCCACTGTGATGTTCCAAGAAAAAGAACCATGAAAAGAGTATTTTATATTCATGCATGTTACTAGAACTTTATGCATATATGATATGCTTGAAATATTTAGTTATAATCATATTGTATGATTCTGCTTCCATATCTTAGAGATATGATAAGATACCATGATTAGTTGTTATGATTATTAAGATACAACTATTATAGTGCATCATTGTGACTGATTGAATTAGGATGTATTTGAGACCATTAAAGCTCTCATAAAAATCATATTAAGTCATAGTATTGTGAATCAGTAGCTAATCTATTTTCTTGAATCGATTAATCAATTGGTATCTAAGGAGTGTTTTAAGTGTGGTGGTTATTTAATTAATTCTATTACTGGCCTGGCCAATTTTATTGGTGTCTAAGAAAAGCAACGAGGAGACCTCCACTAATCTTAACACTTTTCTAGCCAATTGGATTAGTTCGAATCTTGAACGAAGGTAGCTTAGTATTTTAAATACTACAAGGGGCCTCCCTTCATGCTAGGTCAATGTTACATCATGAACTATGGCTAGTTTGTTGTGTTACCATAAGGCTTGTCTTAAGGATTGATATAACATAATCCTGGTGCATAAAAGATGATTACAGAAATTTTGGATATATTGCTTTGTTGTGCTACCACAAGGACAGTTATATTCGATTTTGACTGTATTGAAATGAAGGGTCTTACTTAACTAAAATATTATAGCTTGTTGTGTTAACACAAGGCTAATAATGTTTTAGAGACCAAGATAAAATATTGAGAATTGCATGAGATGTAATTGAAAAGAGTTTTCTACCTATGAACTCATAAGAGTTTGTTATGTTAACATAAGATCATTATGAAGAATTAGGATCTCAATCTCATTAAGATAAATATAAAATATATCTCATTTACCATAAGAGAGGGCTATGGTATCCGATAAAATAGTGGAAGACATAACTAGTTTAAAAGTTCTCATCTAGTTATACATGTCAAACATGAGTGATCTGCTTATACTATTATTTTATATAGATTTAAGTCTACATTATGGCTTCTATATTTTCATCCCATGATACCATAGATAAAACTATGTTGATTGATATAAGTATGTGGATTGGTTGAGAAACTTGCAAATTAGGTTTAAATTGGAGAAGAACTCTAATGTTCTGGATATTTCTGACTTTAGACTCATCAGTAATAATGAGAAGGCAATGATGTCTGTATGGATATTATTTATGATAAATTTGGATACTAAGAGTATAATTGCAAGAATTATATTGCAAGATTGAAGCAGGGTGCAAGTGTAGCACCAAAAAGATATGTATATGATACACCTATTTTTTATTGAGTGATTCAGACTCTGATATTTGGATATTGGATACCACTTGTAGATCGCATATTTGTAATTCATTACAGCGACTATAGAATATCAAAGGTCTGAAAAGAGGTGACCTCAAGCTTTATAGCGCAAGTGGAGAGTCCATTAGCGCAGAGGCTGTGGGAACCTATATGTTTGATTTATCTTCGAATAAAATTTTAGAATTAAAAGACTGTTATTACATGTCAAAGGTCATTAGAAATATTATTTCTATACTTTTGTTGTTAAAACAAAGTTATGAAATAAGGCTAATGAAAAATAGATGCTCCATTTCCTTTTCTAATAAATTTTATGACAGTGGTTATATTGATAACAATTTTTTAATTCTTACACTTAATAAAAATATTTTTTTTATATTTTAAAAAAAAAAAATATATATATATATATATATATATGAAAAAAAGAGAGAAGATGTGAATACCACATATCTCTGACATTGATAAACAAGTTATACAAAGAAGAATTCTTTGACCCATATGATTATGAATCATTGAAAACTTATAAATCTTGTCTCATGGGTAAGATGACCAAGTCTCTATTTTCTGGATATGGAGAGAGGACAAGTGAGTTGTTAGCCCTAATACATACGGATGTATGTGGACCGACAACAACTCAGGTCAGAAGAAGATACTACTATTTTATTACCTTTACAGATTATTTATTAAGGTTTAGATATGTGTATGTTATGAAATATAAATTTGAAGCTTTTGATAAGTTTAAGGAGTATCAAGGTATGGTCGAGAAATAAATTGAAAAAAGTATCAAGGTTCTTTGATCTAATCGAGGAGGAGAATACTTATCCATTAAATTTTTTAATCATATTAAAAGTAAAGATATTCTCTCTGAATGGACCCCTCCTAAACCATCTCAGTTAAATGATGTAGCAAAAAGGAGGAATCGCACTGTGATAGATATGGTGCGGTCCATGATATGCTTCACCGATCTCTCAATATCTTTCTAAAGATAATGCCCTAGAGACTGCCACATACATATTAAATAGAATGCCTTCAAAGTTTATTGCAAGTACTCCATATGAGATATGGAAGGGAAGAAAGCCTAATCTTAAACATCTTAAGACTTGGTGCTGTCCTACTTATGTCAAAAATATTTTTAGACATAAGCTTAGTACTAGATCAGACAAGTGTAGGTTTGTAGAGTATCCTAAAAAAATTAATGAATATTATTTCTACCACCCTACTGAACAAAAGGTGTTTGTTAGTAGGCATATCACTTTCTTGAAACATAAATTTATCCAAGAAGGAGGCAGTGGGAGGAATATTGAACTTATGAAAGTTCATGATCTACAAACCGATCCAAAAATACTAGTGGTTGGACCACAAGAAGATCCCCAATCAAAAGTACCCAAGGATGAGGTACATCCACAATACACACCTCCTCTCTGAAGGTCAGATAGAGTGCGTCAAGCATCTCTGAGATATAATTTTGTCATTGAGAATGACAATTCGATCAACATCATTCAGGATGTTGATCTACTGACCTATTCAAAAGCTATCATGAGTAGAGACTCAGATAGATGGTTGGAAGCCATGAAATCTAAGATGGACTCAATGAATACGAACTAAGTGTGGACTTTGGTTGATACACCTGAGGGTGTGACCTCAATAGGGTGCAAGTGGGTCTTTAAAAAGAAGATCGAAGTAGATGGCCAAGTAGAAACCTACAAAGCTAGGTTAGTGGCGAAGAGTTTCAGTCAAAGGCAAGGAATTGACTGTGATGAAACCTTCTCATCAGTGGCTATGCTCAAGTCCGTCCGGATTTTGCTTGCTATAACAGCATACTACGATTATGAAATCTGGCAGAGGATGTCAAGATCATTTTTCTCAATAGTAATCTAGAGGAAAAGGTCTATATGACTCAGCCAAAGGGATTTGTCTCAAGTGAGAGAGCAAATCAAGTATGCAAACTAATGAGATCCATCTATAGATCGAAGCAGGTTTCGAGGAGCTGGAACATCCGATTTGATATGACAGTCAAAGAGTTTGATTTTATCAAAAATATAGATGAACCATGTGTATATAAGAAGACAAGTGGGAGTGTTATTATCTTCTTGGTTCTGTATGTCAGTGACATACTGCTCATTGGGAATGATATCCCAATGATGCAATCGATCAAGACTTAGCTATCGAATAAGGCTTTCATGAAAGACTTGGGTGAAGCATCCTATATATTGGATATAAAAATCTATAGAGATAGATCTAAAAAGATGTTAGGCTTATTCCAATCATGGTACATAGATCTCATATTAAAGAGGTTTAATATGGAGGCAAGTAAGAGGTTACCTGCTTGCAAGTCATGGTATATGTCTCTCTAAGAAAATGTATCCTTAGACATCAAAAGAGAGGAAAAGGATGAATGAAATCTCTTATGCTTTGGCTGTGGGATCAATTATGTATGTCATGCTATGTACCAAGCCTGATATAGCTTATGCTTTGGACAAAGCTAGTAGATTTCAGGCTGATCCAAGGAAGGATCATTGGAAAGTAGATGATAGCATGTCAATATTAGGATATGTGTTTATCCTAAATGATGGGACAGTGAGTTAGAAGAGTTTCAAGCAGCAGATAGTAGTTGACTCAACTACTGAGCCAGAGTACGTTGCTGCTAGTGAAGCCATTAAGGAAGCTGTCTGGATGAAAAAATTCATCATGAATTTGGAAATCGTTCCTGAGATTGAAGGACCAATGCTACTCTATTGCGATAACACTGGAGCCATTATTCAAGCTAAAGAATCTAGATCTCATTATAAATTCAAGCATATCCTCAGATGTTTCCACCTCGTTAGAGATAAGATGTTGTCCTTGAACGAGTAAACAGAAAGAACAATATAGCAGATCCATTCACTAAGGCCATACCACAGCAGCTATATGATCGCCATCTTGATTGTATGAGATACAAAGATGATTGGCTTTAGTGCAAGTGGGAGATTGAAAGAAGAGTGCCCTATAAGCCAATCGCAAGTGTGTTGCAATGGAACTTTTTTTGAAGTTTTCCAACTCATGAAATAATATTTATTATTTGAGGCATAGATTAGTCATATTAGCTGCATCTCATTATGTCTAAGATTATGATAAACCCCAAAGATTATGATAATAATTTTAGGAGGCATGAATGGGTCATGCTAATGAGACCTAAAATCCTAAAATCTTAATCTTAAATATTCTTGATCATAGGAGCATTGAGTCGGGGATCAATATTTCAGATAGACTGACACATCTTATGTATGCTCAATGGAGAGAGTGGCAAATCTCACTAGCCACTTGTGTGAGACACTAATACAAGGATGTGGGTGCTCATTTGAGAAATGAGTCCACTAAATTGACTTGATGAAAGAGAACATCTTATGGAAGTCTTATTTATATGTCAAAGATGGTTCTCTAAGTGGGAGCTGTGCAAGTGATCCTTAAACCCGAGACCACCATAGAATCTTATGCACATGAATTCATATTTGGGTTCATACCCAGGCATGACATTAAGACATGTACGGGGTGTTCTGGATATGGTGGAGTGTGTATGGAGGTTATGAGTAGGTCAACATGGAATCAATCACTCCTAGTAAGAGGAGATCGCATCCTATGTATTCTCAATCCTAGATGACTCAAGAAAAGTCTTTTGGCCAAAAGCAGGAAGGAGATTAGAAAGAATTTCTAATGCTTCTTCATTAAATTCATCATTGGTTAATTAAAAATTGATATGAATATGTATTTGAGTTTGACATGATTCCATACTCATGAACATATTCAGGGTGCAAGGATGATCGAAGGATTGAATTGCATGGTAATTTACCACTAAAGAATATATTTGATATTTTAATCAAATTTTATATCTTCTAGATAGTCATGATATGTTACTAGATGTCAATCTTGACTTGTAGATTTTTGATTGAATTAAAGAGTTTAATTCGATCGTCAATTAGAAAGGATTCTAATTGTTGAACTCGGGTTACCTCGATTGGACCTAAATCGATTAGATTGAAATCTAATCAAATTTGATTAACTTATATTTAGACCTAATGCTAGCTAGATATGGAATCCAATGGGTCACACACATATAAAAATTGGCTAAGGATCCTTTTGAAAAAAATTGATTGAAATTTTGGATTCAATCAGGGTTCCAGTAAGCATGCTAGCACATGTGAAAACCGTTGCTCCTTTGGAGACCAATTTGGTCCCATCCCTAGCTAATTAGCTAGGCCAATTTGGTAGACATTTGGGTCAGGTCATGTCACCTAGAAGTAGCCTAAACTAGGGCACCACATCCCATGTTAATGCCAATTATGAAGAGTTCAAGTTGTGGTGGACTCTTGGTGCAAAACAGGTTCTGCGTACAAGTGTTGGTGTGGGCAGAAGAAAAAATTATTTTGGCATGGGATTAAAATATTTGTAATATCCAAAATTACTCTCTATCCTTTGGTTCACATCTCAAAGTATGAGATATATTTTTTCTAAAATTTTTGGGCTAGAGAAAAAATTGGAAAAAGGAGGATGTCTCTTGCACGTGCAGAAGCATCGCATCTCTCCATGATTTGGAGAGTCCTTCTCCCAATGAAATACTTTGAGATTATAATAATTTTTTGAGATAACATTTTATATTTTATGAGCTATTTTTGATAATTTTTTTGGAATTTTTCCAGATTTATCTGGATGCTAAACGGACACCATAAGTTTGTACTGATGCCTGCACGTGCAGTGCTCAGTACTCACATGAAGAGGTGTGAGGATAGCATCCTTCTATGAAAATTTTATCATTATTTTTAATTTTATAAAATTTAGATTAAATCTCCTATCTATATAGATTTTTTAGAATTTTTCTAATTTGAGAAGGGATGCAAAAACATCCCTTCTTTGGTTGTACGCGTGCAAAGCAGGGTGCTGATCGACGTATCATTAATAAGAGTCTTTCTGCTTGAAGGAACTCTTATCTCTAATAATTAGATCAGATAGGCCTTTTGGATAAGGCATGTCCCTCTTTTTTAGCATCCCTCTGGTGGCTATAAATTGGTTGGGGTGCTAGGTGTTCGATAGATTCAGATGGGGTTTCAAATTTCTCTCTGGTTGCTCTCCTTTCTTTCTTACAACCTATCTTAGTTTTAAGACAAGACTTTGGGATTTAAGATAAAAGTCTTATCTGATCCTAACATGAGTTTTAAGGGTCCTAAAAAAGTAGAATCATAAGTCCATAGAAGGTTCTAAAAGGGTGATGTCAGGTTCTTGAAGAAATCTGACTGGTATGAGGCTAGTCGAGTTCTAGGGGCTAGAATTCTTGAAGCAAGGTAAAGATGGAGTGCTATTTTTGGTTCAATTTTCGTGTGGATCACCATTGAAGAGCGGACACTTGGATGCCTTATGAAAATTAGGATTAACAATACAGGTATTCTTCTTATCTTAATTTATATTTATTATGCTTTGATTATTATAGTCAAGGGTTTCTGGGCATTAGGGCTTCCGATGCATTTGGTGTTTTGAATGAAACTTTTAAACACCTAACCCTTCCACCATGCCACCAGAACCCAACAACAATGATCCTATAACTGAGAGCATTTAGGAATAAAATACATGTCTCTAATTCTCAACACTTTGAGAATATGTATCAAAACTAATTTCATGGATGATTCAAAGACATATCAACTTGAATGAAAAATAAATTTATCCTTTTATTGATCATATCAAAATATTAAGTATAAAATTGTATCCTAGATTTATTATAATGTGTCAGTCATATTGGCTTCTAGGACATACATCTAACAATCCCCCACTTGCACTAAAGCCAATTGGCCACAAATCTTAGTCCCATCTTCTCAAGGTGGACTTCCATTTTTGGTTGGCTCAACTGCTTAGTCAGCGGGTCTGCCACGTCGTCTGCGGAGTCTACTCTTCACACCTTGACCTATTTTTTTTCGAGATAGTCGCATATGATATTGAAGGGAAGGAAACAATTTTCCTCCAGAATATCCAAGTTGCATATAAAAATTTTCTCTAATGTTCTACTTGTTTAAGGATCAAATCTTTACCTGAATCACAGTAGAACCAGGGATCAAATTTTAAATTATCTAATATAAATCTTCGTGGAGGCCTGGATATGTAGATCCTTAACTTCGCATGCACGTTAGATGCCACAGAAAAGCAAGATGAACTCCAATCCAATTGGCTTCACACACACAATCAATCAAAGGATGAGATGTGATGATGTGACATCTCACACCAGCAAGTAGGATGCCCAAGAAGAATCCATGCCCAAGGAGAGGAGGCGGCAACAAAGGGAGAGTTGTAGAAAATGAAGGACCTCTCTCTTCACACACCTGTCTCTCTCTCTTTTTCTCTTCTCTCAATTTGATTTGTTTGCTATTCTATTCTCTTCTCTCATCCATAGGTAGAGACCCTCTCTATTTATAGATGATTCTCATGACCCAATAAGAGGAGGACTCTTTATTCAAATCTTATTTGAATTGGTCCAATACTAATGAAAGGACTCCTATATGAGATATAATTGCCATCACTTATGATATCCACTTTGTATCCACTCCCACACCCACTTGGGATGCCCCAAATAAGCATCAAACTAATTTTTGATCATACTTCATGAGTGGATATTTCCAATGCAAGTAAGAATACTCATATCTCATCCAAAACAGGTTCGATTCGAATCTGATTTGAAGCCGGTTCGAAATAATTTCGAAAGGCTGTCAATCTTAAACTCTTTAGGACTTTTATACCAAGTCTAACTTGGATTTTGGACCTATTTAAGTCTAACTAATTCAGATCTAATCTAAAATTAATTAGTACTTAAATTTAATTTTTTATATGTTTCATGGATCATAGATAGAAATTGTTCATCCCCGAGATGAAAACTGAACCACATGTGTAGTGCTAGCTAGACATAGTCAACTCTTCAATTCTATTTGACCCATAACTCAATTCTCAATCAAGTTAGCTTATATGTTCAATCAAGTCAAGTACTTCCAGATTGGACATATAAACATAGGTCAATTCCTTCCTACTTTGTCTGACTTGTGTGCGTGACTCCATAGTTCAAACACTAAGCTGGTAGCCCAGGAACCAATTCCTACACTAATCGAGATACCATCTAGCAATGATTCCCGACATTCAGATAGGTCAAATTATCACAAAAGAATATTCCAGAATACTTACTCATGGTTGCCGCATAATTCATCCTTTTGACCCTGGATGCTTTAAGATGGTCTCAGGTTAACTGTCAATTGAGATTGATTCATCCATATTGTATTTCAACCTTTCAAATCTATCTCATGAATTATTCTGACCAAGGCTTTACTAAATTGAAATACAGCAATACATCAACTCTAATAATCCAGAGAGGTCAATCCCATCTTGATCCACACACAGACTTTGCAAGTACTTGACTGTATCCAGTAGCCTTCTGTCACTGCATTAAAAATTTAGGTAGTTCAGCATCAAAGCACAGTGAGTTGCTTGCAAGTCACAATGGTGATCTTAGGTCTGAAGGATATTTATATCCATGTATTTTGCAAGCAGCTCTTGATAGCAGAATGTTCATCAAGTGAGTTACTTGTTCAGTGATGATGTACCCTTATATCTCATCTGTATGCCATACCAGTGTCACCACACTCCTTGGTTAAGAGGACAACCAACCCATATGGCATACAATGACCTTCACTCAATAAACATCATCATCCTGTAATGACGTATCATTTGGTCGCGAACTTGTTTAAGAACTATACGATAAATCCTCTCTTTATCGTACACTAGCATAGTTCTAGGGACTTCATCACAGTACAAGAGTTCAAATAAGATGTCACTTTATGATAAAAAATATCAAAATAACTATTATTCAATAATCAATAATTTATATACAAGGATGAACTCAATCGTCACACGATTGATTTTAGGATTCAATTTTCAACAACTCCCACTTGGACTAAAGCCAATCGGGGCAGTATCATATACCCATCTTCCATTTGAAGTCATCGAATACTTTTATCCCGAGAGCTTTAGTGAAGGGGTCGGTTAGGTTCTCCTTTCCATCGATTTTCTGAAGCTCGGTGTCACCTCGGTTCACGATCTCTCGCACTAGGTGATAGCGGCACAGAACATGTTTAGTGTGATGGTGCGACTTAGGATCTTTCACCTGAGCTATGGCACTAGAGTTGTCACAATACAGCAAGACAAGACCATCAATGGAAGGTATAACTCCCAGCTCAATAATAAACTTTTGCAACCACACCGCCTCCTTTGCAACATTCGATGCAGCAGTGTATTCCACTTCGCATACAGAATCGGCCACAGTATGTTGCTTGCAACTTTTTCAGCAAACAGCTCCTCCATTCAAGGTAAATATGTAGCCCGACATGCTTCTGCTGTCATCACAATCTGACTGAAAATTGAAATCAGTATATCTCATAAGTTTTAGATCAGAGTCTCCATAAATAAGCCATTGGTCTTTAGTATTTCTCAAATACTTAAGAATTACTTTTGCAATCTTTCAATGCTTCTCATCCGGATCTGACTGGTACTTACTCACTACCCCTAGTGAATAGGCCACATCCGATTTTGTACATGTCATAGCGTATATGATAGATCCCACTATCGAAGCATATAGTATTCTACTCATGTACTCTCTCTCCTCAGGAGTTATCAGACAATCTTTTTTAGAAAGAGTAATTCCATGGCCTATCAAAAGATAGCCTTTCTTGGAATTATCCATGTTGAACCACTTCAACAAAGTATCAATGTACGTGGATTGGGACAATCCAAGCAACCTTCTAGATCTATCCCTATAGATCTTCATCCCTAGGATGTAGGATGCTTCTCCCAAATTCTTCATAGAGAACTATGATGATAACCATAACTTCACACTCTGCAAAGTTGGGATGTTATTTTCTAGTAACAATATGTCATCCACATACCGCATAAAAAAAATGACCACATAATCGCAAGCCCATTTATAGACGCAAGGCTCTTCTCCATTCCTAACGAAGTCATACATTTTGATTACTTTATCAAAATGCATGTTCCAACTCCTTGATGCCTGCTTAAGTCCACAAATTGACCTTTTTAGTTGCACACATTCGACTCGTCTGTGGATGTGAACCCTTCAGATTGTATCATATATACCTCTTCTTCCAGCTCTCCATTAAGAAAAGTGGTTTTGACATCCATCTGTCAGATCTCATAATCTAAGTGTGCAGCAATAGCAAGCATAACCCGGATGGACTTGAGCATTGCCACAGGAGAGAACGTCTCATCATAGTCAATACCATAACACTGACAGTAACCCTTAGCAACTAGATGAGCTTTATAGGTTTCTACCTTCCCGTCCGCTCCTCTTTGTCTCTTAAAAATCTATTTACCTCTATGGGTTTTATCCCTTCGAGCAGATCAACTAGTATCCAGACACTATTGATCTCTGTGGACTCCATCTCGGACTTCATGGCCTCAAGCTATTTTTGAGAGTCGGGCCTTTGCATGGCCTCCATATAGGTGATCGGATCCTCATCATTCTCATCAAGTTCAATAAGATCACCGTCCCAGACCAAGAAATTGTAGCATCTATCTGACTGATGCGGTACTCTACTAAATCTCCTTAATGGTGCCTCTATTGGCTCCGAATTCGATTCACCAATCGAATCCAATTCTGTATGTGTCGATTCTTCTACCTCATCAACTTCATCAAGTTCAATTTTACAGGCATTAGATCCTTCACCAAGAAACTTCTTTTCCAAAATGACTATCCGGCTGCTGACAAACACCTTTTATTCTGTAGTGAGGTAGAAGTAGTACCCTTTAGTTTTCTTTGGGTACCCTACGAACAAGCATCTATCGAACTTCGGTCTAAGCTTATCTATTTTTAAATGCTTGACATAAGCTGGACACCTCCAGACCCTAATATGTGAGAGCACCGACTTATGTCCAGTCCATATCTCATATGGAGTTTTATCGATAGACTTGCTAGGCACCTTATTCAAAATATAGCAGGCAGTCTCTAGAGTATATCCCCAAAAGGATATTGGCAGACTGAAAAAGCTCATCATGGATCAGACCATGTCTAACAAGGTTTGATTCCTCCTTTTCGACACACCATTATGTTGTGGTGTTCTAAAAGGAGTCCATTGTGAGAGAATTTCATTCTCTTCCAAATATGTCAGAAACTCACTGATGAGGTATTCACCTCCTCGATCTGATCGAAAGATCTTAATACTCTTTTCAGTTTGTTTCTCTACTTCAGTACGGAATCGTTTGAACATTTCAAATGATTCTGACTTATGCTTCATAAGATAGACATACCCATACCTCGATAGGTCGTCTGTAAACGTAATATAGTAGTATCCTCCTCTGACATTTATGTTCATAGGCCCACATACATTAGTATGTATTAGACCTAGGACATCCTGGCTCTTTCATCTTTTTCTTTAAAAGGTGACTTAGTCATCTTATCAAGTAGACAAGATTCACAGGTAAGCAATGATTCACAATCATCTATCTCAAGGATACATTCCATGATCAATCTGTCAATCCTATTCTTATTTATATGACCAAACCTACAATGCCAAAAGTAGGATTCACTGACATTATCTATTTTGGGGTATTTACTAGGTATGTACATTACACTAATAGGCCGTGATATTATGTATATATCATGTTTTAATTATCCACGCATAATTATAGTATCATTCATAATGATATCACAAAAATCATCCTTTACTATAAATTTGTAACCAAATTTGGCCAAAAGGCCTACAGAGATGACATTCATCATAAAGGAGGGACAATAATGACAATCATCTAACATGACACTACTGAACTCGAAGACAAGCTGCAAAGTTTTCATGGCCAGAACTGAAACAAGGCTTCCACCTCCAACATTAAGGAACCGCTCGTCCTCTCAAAATTTTTTACTTACATGCAGTCCCTGCAATGAATTGCATATATTAATAGGACTTTCGGTATCCAATACCCAGATAGTAGTATCACAAATAGAGAAAGTACAAGGTGTTATCATATAAATACCTTGTGAAGCAACCACTTGCCTCTTTCTCTTATTCTTAGGCCTATTTAGGTCAAGGGTGGCTATATAAGCAAGACAATTCCTTTTTCAATAATCTAGCATCTTATAGAAGAAGCACTCTGCCTAGCTCTTGTCAACTTTTGACGGTTTGCTCTGCTTGGGATCGATGGCACAAGATTTTTGTACCTTTTTTTTTCTTTCCTCTCCTGAAGGATCGACGCCCTGTAGATGAACCTCCCACCAAATTCACTGGCTCCTTTTGGAGCTGGTGATCCTTCTCAAAAGTCTGCAATAACCCTAACAAACCATGGTAGTTTACTGCAGGCTTCATCATTCTATAATGACTGAAAAAGGGTAGGTAGGATTTCAGTAGTGAATTGAGGATAGCATCCTTGCCTAACTATTCATGCAATAGAAAGCCAAGTTTGCTAAGGCATTCAATCTGCTCAATCATGTATAATACAGGATCGGTGACTGAAGCTCCCTCTCGTATACGGGCATTGAATATTATGCAGGAGGTTTTATATCTCTTCACATCCTCAGGGGTATCGAAGGACTCATTCAACATTTGAATCATCTCCTCAGGCCATGCATCCTCGAACTTACAACTAAGTTCATCGTTCATAGCTGCCCTCATCACGCAACGCACAGTCGTGCGATCATTGAGCCACTTCATGTAAGTGTCTCTCACAGCACGAGGAGCATTGGCTGCAGGTTCTTCAGGTGCCTGATCCGTAAGGACATACAAAATTCTCTCATACTCCAACACAATATTCAACTTTCGATACCAGCTATCAAAGTTAGATCCGATGAGTTTGTCACTGTCCAATAGCGAACGGAGGGATAGTGTGTTGGCCATAACTGAAAGAAGAAAATATTAGCCTATTAGTATATGAATTATTTTTTTAATCCTGAAGACATGAACTTTAGTTTAAAGGTCCTCTCACTATTTTTTGTGAATTGATAGCCTCTACCTCCAACTCGAGGAATTATATTAATTCCTTAATAGGTACTAGAATCCACACGGACTGCATTCGGGCCCGAGTGTGGCTCGGCCAACCCTAGTGCATCTATGGGTAGGTCATAACTAATTATTTCTTCAAATAACTTCTAGCATTGGGTTTTGCCCCAGACATCCCTTCAGTAGGCGTGTGGCACCTCCATTAAAAATCCTGGTTAGGTCCAACCATTAACATGATACATTAAGTGCATCCAACAAATAGATGTCCAGGCCCGAGTGTGGCTCGATCAATCTGAGCATTGATCTGAAGGTACATCATGATGGTCATATGATGAATGACAATTCTAATACGTAATAGACACCAGGCATGTGGCACCTCCAATGTCTATTTGAAATATTGGACTCATTATCACACACCTTAATGGGAGGTAATGACCAAGTTATCTCATAACTTTATCACTTTATGGACCTAATAATTTAGAGAATTTGATTTCATTGACCTGAGAATAAGAGAAAAAGTCGACCTGCAAGCTGTAAATCCTTCCACTGACTTTACCAAGTCATGTAAAGGATTAAACACAAGCTAGTCTAAAGATATCTAAATCAGTCACACTGATTCACCTTAATGGCACGGGTCTACATGAATCGACTAGTGACCTAATCAAAACATAATCTACCATGTTGGTCAGGTAAGTGAGATCAGCGGGAGGGATCTGCCCTTAACTCACCATAGATGCATCTAGGTGAATAGCTCCCAATTAAAAATCACTTGATCGAATCTGCCAAACTTACCTTGGACACCAACTGATTAATTAGTTTCGATTTGGCACACTAGAAGATTCGGGCTCAACCACGGAGCCATGATCATGGTCCATTTATTAGGGTCAAACACATAGATTTGATCAAACTTCAACTATTAAGATTGATTTAGAAAAATACTGATCTAATCTAATTCAACATTTGATTAGATTTAATTAATTTCTCTACTTGGTCCATATGTGTTCCTAACCCTAGGTCTAACCCATTAAAAGGACCTGATTCATACTAACCCTTTACTCATTATATTATGTGGTATCTTAATGATCTTCAATTCTCAATTCTAGATCATTCAAACTTAATTCAAAATTAAGTGTGTGAAACATGTGTTTCAATTTGTAGAACTATTCTACAATGGTTTCAAGTGAAGCATACCACATGTTTCAACACATGAAAATAAATTTTCATAATATGTTTAATAATTAAACATACATAAGTATGATCTAAACTTCATTCATACATTTCATGTATCATGACAACTTTTAGATCAATACCAATTACATTATATGTAATATGTAATTCAGATCTAAAATAATTTTATATCTGAATTTTATCCTTTTATAATAAATCATAAATCATTTTAGATCTAATCTAAATATATTTATGATCAAAATAATATATAAAAGTCTATTTATATTTTTTCTTCATGAAACTGGATCACAACGATACCCCTACACGTCATAAGAGAATCCATCGAATAGGCAAAAGAAAGATTAATCTCTTCAATCTTTTATGACTGGACGGTCTGGTGATCTCATCAATCTGAGTACTAGGCTACTAAGATCTAAAATCTAATTTCATATATAATTACATCAACATGTAATTATTGACAAAACTATTTTATGTCATGAACATATCCTTGATCTCATCAATTATGTTTTTCATTTAATCCAATTAGATTTGATGTATCATATACATCATATCAAATATAAAATTTATCTTATACTAATTATAAAATATCAATTTTAGATTTGATATAAAATAGAAAAATAATTAGATGCAAATATGAATGCATAAAGAATTAATTTTTGATAAAATCTATTTTCGTGCAATGCTGAATTATGATAGGATTCAGATCTAAATATCGATCAAAATGGATCCAATTTAAATCTAAAAAAATCTTTACTTCATAAGAAAAATAATAAAATTAAAATTTTATTAAAATAAATTTAAAATAGATTTTTAATATATATTATTTTTTATCAAAAATTCATCAACAGTAGAATTATGTTATAACAAATTTATAACCTTAATCAACCATTGATTAGGCACCTCTAATCCAATCAAAATCAGATCAAAAATTTTATATAAATAGGTTTCAATGAGATTTAATGTCACACAAAAAATTTCAATTATATCTCATATAAATAATCATAAAAAATTTTATTTTACATGTATATATTTTAGGTATGCTCTGATACCAATTGAAGGTAAGGGAACAGTTTCCCTCCAGAATGTCCAGATTGCATCTAAAATTTTTTTCTAATATTCTACTTATTTAAGGATCAAATTCTTACCTGAATCATAGTGGAACCAGGGATCAAATCTCAAATTATCTGATATAAACCTTCACGGAGACCTGGATATGCAGACCCTCTACTTTGCATGCACGTCAGACGCCGTAGGAAAACAGGATGAACTCCAATCCAATTGGCTTCGCATACACAATCAATCAAGAAAAAAGATGTGATGATGTGACAGCTCACACCAGTAGGTAGGATGCCCAAGAAGGATCCATGCCCAAAGAGAGGAGGTGGCAACAAAAGGAGAGATGTAGAAGATGAAGGACCTCTTTCTTCACATGCCCGTCTCTCTCTCTTTTTCTCTTCTCTCAATTTGATTTGTTTGCGATTCTATTCTCTTCTTTCATCCATAGGTAGAGACCATCTCTATTTATAGATGATTCTCATGATCCAATGAGAGAAGGACTCTTTATTCAAATCTGGTTTGAATTGATCCAATACTCATGAAAGAAGGGCTCCTATATGAGATATAATTGCCATCACTTATGACATCCACTTTGCACCCACTCCCACACCCACTTGGGATGCCCCAAATAAGCACCAAACTAATTTTTGGTCATACTTCATGAGTGGGTATTCTTAGTGCAAGTAGGAATACTCATATCTCATCCAAAACAGGTCTAATTCGAATCCGATTCAAAGCCGGTTCGAAATAATTTCGAAAGGCTGTCAATTCTAAACTCTTTAGGACTTTTGTACCATGTCTAACTTAAATTTTGGATCTATTTAAATTTAATTAATTCAGATCTAATCTGAAATTAATTAGTACTTAAATTTAATCTTTCATATATTTCATTGATCATAGATAGAAATTATTCATCTTCGAGATTGAACCTTAACCTCATGTGTAGTGCTAGCTAGACATAGTTAACTCTTCAATCTTGTTTGACCCATAACTCAATTCTCAATCAAATTAGCTTATATATTCAATCAAGTCAAGTACTTTCAGATTGGACATATAAATATAGATTAATTCCTTCTTACTTTATCTGATTTGTGTGCGTGACTCCATAGGTTCAAATACTAAGTCGGTAGCACAGAAATCAATTCCTACACTAATCGAGATACTATCTAGCAATGGTTTCTAATGTCCAGATAGGTCAAATTATCACAAAGAAATATTTTAGAACCCATACTCATGGTTACTGCATAATTCATCTTTTTGACCCTGGATTTTCTAGGATGGTCTCAGGTTAACTGTCAACCGAAATTGCTTCATCCACATTATATTTCAACCATTCAAATCTATCTCATAGATTATCCTAGCCAAAGCTTTACTAAATTGAAATACAGTGATACATCAACTCCAATAATCCAGAGGGGTCAATCTCATCTTGATCCACACACAGACTTCATAAGTACTTGACTGTACCCAGTAGCCTTCCATCACTGTATTAAAAATTCAAGTAGTTCGGCATCAAAGAACAGTGAGTTGCTTGCAAGTCACTATGGTGATCTCAAGTCTAAAAAATATTTATACTTATGTGTTTCACGAGCAGCTCTTGACAGCAAAATGCTCAACAGGTGAGTCACTTGTTCAGTGATGATGTACCCTTATATCTCACCTGTATGTCATACCAGTGTCACTACACTCCTTGGTTAAAAGGACAACTAACCCATATGGCATACAACGATCTTCACTCGATAAACGTCATTGTCCCGTAATGACGTATCATTTGATCGCAAATTTATTTAAGAACTATACGATAAATCTTCTCTTTATCATACACTAGCATAGTTCTAGGGACTTCACACAGTACAAGAGCTCAAGGAAGATGTCACTTTGTAATGAAAAATATCAGAATAACTATTATTCAATAATAAATAATTTATATACAAAGATGAATTCAATCGTCACATGATTAGTTTTAGGACACAATTCCCAACAGATATGATATTGCTGCTCGATGTACTTTGATTTCTAATGAGACCTCGGCTCCTTAGCAAGTGCTATGGCTCCATTGTTGTCGTAGTAGAGCAGTATGGCATCCGATGTCAAAACTCCAAGTTCCACGATGAACTTCTTGAACTAGAAGCTTTTCTTTACAACATCCGAAGCAGCGACATACTCAACCTCCGTAGTCGAATCCGCTATGATGGGTTGCTTGAAACTCTTCCAACTGACCGTGCCACCATTACAAATGAACACATATCCTGACGTAGACTTTCTATCATCAGGATCAGACATGAAGTCTGAGTCAGTATAGCCCTCGACTTGCAACTCAGAATCTCCTCCAAAGATGAAAAATAGATCCATAGTCCTTCTTAAGTACTTAAGGATATTCTTCACAGCTATCCAGTACTCCTCGTCTGGATTCGACTGATACCTGCTCGTGACACTCACAGCAAGGACAATATCAGGTCGAGTACATAGCATGATATATATGAGACTTTCTATGACTGAGGTATAAGAAATCCTACTCATGCGCTGTACCTCCTCAGATATGGTCAGACACATCATCTTGGAGAGACTAATACTATGCCTAAAAGGTAAAAGTCTTCTTTTGGAGTTTTTCATGCTGAACCTCTTCAACACCTTCTTTATGTACAGCTTTTGTGACAGACCTAGCATCCATTTAGGTCTATCCCTATAGACTTTTATTTCGAGAATATAGGATGCTTCTCCAAGGTCTTTCATAGAGAATTTCTTAGACAACCATCTTTTGATCATGGTCAGCATGGGAATATCATTCTCAATGAAAAGAATATCATCCATGTATAATACGAGAAATGTTATCATGCTCCAACTGATCCTTTTATATACACATGATTTTTCTTCATTTTTGATGAAATCAAATGATTTGATCGCTTCATCAAAATGATGATTCTAACTCTGAGAAGCTTGCTTTAATCCGTATATGGACCTTTGCAGCTTACAGACCCTGTGATCACCATCACCAGATATGAAACCCATAGACTGCTCCATATAGATATCTTCTTTAAGATATCCATTCAGGAAGGTAGTTTTTACATCCATCTGTCAGATTTCATAATTATAGTATGCTGCAACAGCAAGCAAAGTGTGGATAAATTTCAGCATGGCTACGGACGAGAAGATTTTCTGATAGTCAATACCCTCACACTGACTATAACCTTTAGCCACAAGCCTAGCTTTATAGGTCTCTACCTTACCATCGGTACCTATCTTCTTTTTGTAGATCCATTTACACCCAATGGGTACAATATCCTGAGGTGGATCTACTAAGGTCCAGATTTGGTTCGAGTGTATTGAGTTAATTTTTGACTTCATATCATCTAACCATTTCTTGAAATTGATGTCAGACATCATCTTATCAAAAATATTAGGATCATCACCATGACCCCTATCTCTCATAAAGAATATTTTCTTTACTTCCTCTATAAGAATACCCATGTACCTTTCAGGAGGTCGGAAGACCTTGCTAGATCTACGAGGTGTTGAGGAACGTCTACTACTGGCTCATGGATAATGGGTTCCTGAGGATCTATAGCTCTTGGCTCTTCAGAGACCTTCTCTTCGAGCTCAACTAGCCTCCCACTGCCACCATCTTAGATAAATAGTTTTTCTAAGAATATGACGTTTCGACTCACAATCATATTGTGGTCTTATAGAAAGTAGAAGTAGTATCCCATGGATTCTTTAGGATATCCTATAAAGTAAGATATAATAGATCTATCCTTTAACTTATCCACCATCTATCTCTTGACATAGATCGGACATTCTCAAGTCTTAAGATAATCTAGACTCGACTTCTTACCGAATCATATCTGATACGGCATGGTAGGAACGGATTTTGATGGAATCCTATTCAATAGGTGAATTGCAGTTAACAAGGCATGTCCTCAAAGATACAAAGATAGATCAATGAAGCTCATCATGGACCTGACCGTATCCAACAGAGTCCTATTCCTCTTTTTGGATACCTCGTTGAGCTGAGGTATTTTAGGAGGCATCCATTGAGAGACTATACCGTTGTCCTTAAGATATCTCAAAAAGTTTTGACTAAAATATTCACCTCCTCGATCAGATCAAAGAACCTTAATGGATTTTTCTGTTTACTTTTCTACTTCATGCTTGAATTTTTTGAACCTTTCAAAGATCTCAAATTTATGTTTCATTAGATACACATACCCGTATCTAGACAGATCATCGGTAAAGGTAATGAAGTAGGCACAACCATCTTTGGTCTGCACATCAAATGGCCCACACACAGTGTGTACCATGGTAAGTAACTCAGTGGCCCTTTCCCCATGTCCTACAAAGGATAACTTGGCCATTTTTCTTTAAATGCAAGATTCACAAGCTGGATATGACTCTGGGTTAAGAGAGCCAAGGATCCCATCCTTTTTCAATCTGTTTATCCTGTCCTCTCCAATATGGCCTAGTCTATGGTGCCATAAGTACTTCTGATTAATTTTATCTCTAGATCTCTTTTGGCCTGCGGCACTCATATTTGCTCATTTAGGTTCACATTCGCATCAACATGCAAGTGATAAAGACTGTCAATTAAAAGACCTCGTGCAACTAATTTATTTCATAAATAAATAAAATAAAAATCTTTATTGAAACTAATTTCAAAACCTTCCTACGCTAGCACAGACACAGAAATCAAATTTTGATTAGCTACACGAACATAATAACAGTCTTTCAAATCTAATCTAAATCTTACCAATAATCGAAGAGGATAAGTACCAACGGTCTCTGCAGCAACTTTTACTCCATTACCGACCCGAAAGATCATGTCACATTTTCTTAATCTCCTACTTTCTATCAGACCCTGCATTGAGGTACATATATGAGCACTCGAACCAGAGTCTAATATTCAACTAGAAGTAGATGAAACCATAAGTTAGATTCAATTACGAGCATACCTTCAGAAGATTTATGATCCTTTTTGAACTTTAGGCTCTTTAGATATTTTGGACAGTTCCTCCTCTAGTGGCCTTCGGCATGACAGTAGAAACATTTTTCTTTTGCTTCAGCCTTGCTAGGAACTTCCTCCTTTGGCCTGCTTTCTTTTTTTTGCTTCTTAGTGGATTTTGCCTTTTTCTTCCCAGTAGACTTTTTTCTTGAAAGAAGTCTGCTCCATAGTGAGAATAGTGCCTCTTGAACTCTTCAAGGTTCCCTCTATAGTGACCAATATATTGACTAGTTCAGATATAATGCAGTCAAGTTTGTTCCTATGAAAATTTATAATAAATTTACTATATGAACTCGTAAGAGATTAAAGGATCAGATCCATCTGTAATTTTTTTTGTATTTCTAGTCCGAGCTTTCCAAGCTCTTCAATGTCCTTGATCACTGTCATACAGTGCTCATGGACCAATTGCCCATCATGCATCTTGAAGTTGAAGAGTCTTTTGGATATCTCGAAGCATGTAGTACGGCTCTGCTCACCATACAACTCTTGTAGGTGAGTTATCATAGCCCTGACAGTGGACATATGCTCATGCTGGTTTTACAACTCGTTTGACATAGAAGCAAGTATATAGCACTTGACTTGACTGTCTTCATCCGTCCACTTCTCAAAAGTAACCCTTTGCTCAATTGTAGGACGGTTTGGCAGCACTAAGAGTTTTTGATCGAGTACATTACCTAGTTTTTCTGAAGTCAGGATGATCCTGAGATTTCTGAGCCAGTCTTTGTAATTGATATCGATCAAACGATTGGTTTCAAGGATGCGGGCTAGAGAGTTTGAGGCTGACATAGTTTAACTGCGAGAGTAGAGATTCAAGTTAGATTTTTGTACTTCATGTTATATTTGCTTCTAGAAGCCTTAAGATGCAAACAATGACTCCCACTAATTTATCGGATTCCTCCACTCTCCGAGAAGAAAACAAAAATTCTAACATGACAAAAGATTCCTAGTGGATGCTACGGTCCCACCGATGCCATGCACCTCACTTAACAGTTACTGGTAACATGCACACCGATGCATAGGCAACTCTTTATCCAAATACTTCTCTAAGCATGTTGCAGCGACTTGATCTCTAAGTCATGTGGGCTCATCTAACCGTTATTGCCCACACTCTTTAGTTAAGTCCGACCCACTGTTCACAAGTAGGTGCAAAGCCGTTATTGGATCCTTCACCTATAGTTATTGGGTCCAATCCCATCCTTATCCTGGAGCAACTCTTTGCTAATAGAGTGATTACATGTTCTCGATGCAACTGAACCACTATTACCAGTCGAGCCGAGAACAATCAATGTCGGTAGCACGCCCGCACATCTACAATGATGGAAGACCTGTGGACTTAATATTTGTGGAAAGGTTTAGGTGTCACGCCCCCGACCCGAGATTTGTGAATCGAGGGTCGCGGCAACCGCCGCATACTCATGAAGAACTCTCTCCATAAGCATGCAAGGCATCTCATCACGATATCAATGCATCGCAGCGGAATAAATTCAAATAATTAATTATTCAACTGTAATTCATGTAATTAAATCAAATGTCTTACATCCAATAAAATTTTTCTAAAACAATAAATCTAAATTCAATTGAAGTGTTGACAATGCTAAATCTCGCCTCTAAAAGCTCTGTCCCAAAATTTCTTTCCACGCTCGAAATTAATTATCTGAATCTGAAAAATAGAAAGAAAGGTAATGAGCTAGACAGCCCAGTAAGTAACAAGTATCTCTACCAGATATTCAGATATTATTTAATTTTCAAGAACAATGCTGCAAATAAAACATAAAAATATATTTCATGCTGATTTAATGCAGATCCAATATTTTCAAATATTCACATATAATATATTCATAAATCCGATTCGATTCAAAAACACTCGTAACTCAACAGCCTCGACTATGACCAACGTTTAACCCCCATTGGCGGGGTCCACAGAATACCAGCGCACAACCCCCACTGGCAGGGTCCAGAAATACCAGCGCACAACCCCCACTGGCAGGGTCCACAAATACCAGCGCACAACCCCCACTGGCAGGGTCCACAAAGTACCAACGTATAATCCCCATTGGCGGGGCCCACTGAAACATAGTTAGGCTGAGAGCATAAATTCGATCTGTATCAAAACACTTAGTACCACAACATATATCATAATCTTTCACTAAACATGTGCATAAATCGATATACCATAACATTTCAAAATGCACTTTTCTTTCAAAACATAATTCCATAAATCATGTATAATTTCAGAGAATAATTATTTATTTTCAGAATAAATATGGAATATCTCGAGAAGATGATTCATTACTTACCTTTCACGGAGCACTGAATGAATGGATCGACTAACTTCTAGGAGATTCTTCCGTGCCTATTATTCAAAATTATATTTTTACATTAATTTTAATTCAAAATTAAATCTAACAAATCTCAAAATCAAAATCTTGCTTAAAATCAGACTCGTCTCTAAACTTGATCAGAATCATCAGATGAAGCCTTCCACTACGTTAATCCTAGAGGAATAACTTTAGAGAGAGAGGAATCCATCAAGAGAGAGAAATATTCTAGAGAGAGAAAATTCTAGAGAGAGAAAGTAGAGAGAGAAAGTCCAATTCTAGAGAGAGAAAATCAGAGTTCAGACTGAGACAAGAGAGAGAAGAGAGAGAAACTCTCTCTCTCATCAATTTTAATTTATTTATTTATTTATTTATTTATTTATTTATTTATTTACTTACTTATATATATATATATAAATATACATATATATATATTTATTTATTTTTATTAATATTATTATTATTTTCTTTTCTTTTCTTTTTCTTCTTTTTTTTTTTTCTTCTTTTTCTTTCCTTTTCTTTTCTTTTTCTTCTTTTTCTTTTTCTTTTTCTTCTTTTCTTTTCTTTTTCTTTTCTTTTCTTTTTCTTTTTTTTCTTCTTCTTCTTCTCGGTTCTTCCCGCACCGGAACAGGGGACCGGCGTCCCCTCGGCCTTGACCGGCCATTCGGGCCACGGCCGCCGCAGCGGAGGCCGGCGGCCGACGGGGGTCACTCCCCCGGTCACGGAGGAGACATGGCCGGCGATCAATTCCGATCGCCGGCGTCGGAAATTCAAGGAGAAGAAACCCAAAAACAGGGTCGCTTTCCCGACGGAAAAATCAGCGACTCTCATCGCCGGCAGCCGCGCACAGGAGCATGGGAGGAAGGAGAAGAAAGAGGGGAGGAAGAGGAAGACTTACCTCAGCCTCCGGAGACCTCGTCGGCGGCAATCACGGCGAGAAATCAACCGGTGTCCGCGGCTTAATTTTGGGAAAATCGGAGGGAAGGAGAGGAAGAAGAGGCCGATGATCGGTCTCAAGGGAAAGGGGTCTTCTTATAGATCACCCTAGGACTCCGAGGGGTCCTAGGAGTCCTATTTTGCCCGGGAATCGCCGGAGAAGAAGACTCCTACCGGGAGTCTTCTTCCCGGTTTCTCTGTTTTTTTTTTTTTTTTTTTTTTAGTTTTGGGCTATCACATTAGGTCTCATCTAATCAGTCATCATATAACCGATCTAATTAGCATGGGCTAGACCAAACTGCCAAGCAACCCAATTGTAGACCCCATTTTTCAAATTAGCCAAATAAGTGGAGATCGATAGGGGTCCCCCCGTTGCTTTCCTTAGATACCAATAAATTAGGCAGGTCAGCTAATGGAACCAATTAAATAATCATGTCTCAATTACTTGTCTTAGATACCAATACGTCAATTGGTCTAAATAGGTTAACTCAAGTGAATTAGGCTCTAACCATCGAGCCAAATTAGGTCCTTAGGTTAATCGATTCTACATATAGAACTCAAACGATTTAATCAACAATAATTATATGATCACACAACTTAATTGATCTAATCCTAATCAACACTTGACTCGATCGGATCAATTACTTAATCAAATTAGACCCATATGATTTAAATCAAAAATCCAAGATGCAATCTTATTACATGACCTAATTTTTAATTTTTTTATAACCAAAATCCTCATGCACAAACATAAATTTTAGATTCTAAAATCAAATTTTAGATCTAAATTTTTTGTATGAAAGTAAGTTTTAAATCATAAAAAAAATTTTCAGATTTAACATACAAACATATATCACATATATGCATGTAAAATTCAGATCTAAATCAAATTTAGATCTACTACATGATATCATATATCTCATATACTAATCAAGGATCATATTAAAAATAATCTTATGACCTAAACATGCAATCATATATCTCATACATGAATTATAAATTAGGTCATAAAAATTTTTAGGTTTATGTATGCATCTACATATCATGTGAATATGAACCAAAAACCGTTCTAGATCAAAAATTCAGATCTATGCATACTATCACATATCAAATATATGTTCTAAAATTAAATCTAAAATTAAATTTTAAATTTTAAAATTTATCTATATATCTCATATATCAAAAAAAAATCAGATTTTGAAATCTTTTTCAAAACATATATGACAATTTCAACAATATGAAACCCGTGGCTTTGATACCATAGTTGGAATTCGTGCTTTGAGGTATGCATATGTATTTTAAAATTTTATTTTCTAAACATCGTAGTGAAATATAAGATTAAACTACTTTTAATCTGAATTATGCATGCATAAAAATATAAAACCATGAGGTCTAGTTCATGTGTTGAAATTGACATATGCTGAAATTCAGATTGTGATCAATTCACATACCTGTTTCGCAATCTCTTTCTTCGAATCTGGATCTGAAAGAGAAGAAATTTTTTTTCTAGCCACACAAGTATCCAACCTCTATGGGTATCTACTCGAGATTAGTCTGAAATAGCCCTCTTCAAATTAAATTTTTTTCTCTAAGAAAATTCAGCCTGCTGAATCTGAACGAAGCTTGGATTGTGATCAATACTTGATCTCTTTCCTTGATCTTCTTCTTCTCTTCTTCTCTTTCTTTTCTCCCCTTGATTTATGCTACTACCAATAGGTGGAAACCAGTAAGGAGGGAACACCCAAGTGTCCAAGGGGGCGTGTGGGATGTCCCAAGGAGAGAAGAGAAAGGGAGAGGAAGAGAGGGCCTGGAGAGCTTCCTATAGGGCATGTGGGCTACTGGTTGGATTCTCTAGGGATCTTAGGGGAGGTCTCTTTAAATAGGCATGAGGATTGATCTTATTCAATCTCATAATACAAGTCCTACTTGCATTAAGTTTTCTAATAACTTAAGTTATTTAACTTACATTAGAAATCCTATTAGGCGCCAACTCTTGGAGCCCTTGCACCCAATTAAACACACCCTCTTTTGCACCCAAGGGATGCCCCATATCAGATTAGTAGGCCCTCTAATCATAGGACACGTCCAACTTGATCAAATTAAGGTGGCACCCCATAATAACTATCAAAAAAAAATTAATTACGGACTTGCACCCTAATACAATTGATCCATAATCTTAGACACCCAACAATTGGAGTCTCATGAATCTAATTCATGTAGGTTATTAGTAGGTAATTAAGTTTGAATTATCTTATCAAATAAAAAATTTAAATGAAAAGAAAAATTGGGTCCAACCATATGCTAGCAAGGTTATCCTGAACCCAATCGGATTTTTCTAAACCCAATTGATACTTTATAAACTCAATTACTAATTCTAGACCTAACCTCTTTGTTGTGTGACCCTATAGGTTCAATTCTATCTGAAAGTGAGATATACAATGATCTCTATCAAAGTATAATTGAAACTCTTTTCATTAGATCAAAATAATTTCACTCTAACTCATCAAGGATTATCGATCCAGAACAATCCTAGTGAGCTCTCACAATCCACCAGTGACACCTAGCAATATATAGTGGCAACTCAGTAGAACTAAAATGAACCTCTAGGTATAGTTAACGTGTAATTCAGTCCCTCTATCATGAGTTCCAACTTTATGGCAGGTCATGGATAAATCATCAAATCTCAACATCAGTCATATGATAGATTCGATTAGCTCAAGTCCAAATATGATTTCTATAAAAAAAATTTTCTATCTATCACACTACTATGGCCATAGATTCTTGAACTTAGCCTTTCAAATTTCATATGACTACTCTTCTCTATCAAGATTGATAGAATCCATCTTGATGCGTATCCTACTCCTACAGTAGATCAACTATCACCAACATCCACTATAAGGGCTCATTGAGACCCATGTTTATGTATCAGTCAAACTCCAGCAGCCACACTGCGAGCAACAGTGCCATCTCAGGTCAAAAGACCAATCACACAACTACAGTATCGAAACAATCACTGACGATTGAATAGAAATTCAAGTGATCTCTCATATGATCACGCTCAGTACTAGTTATTCTCTAACTGCTATCCACACTCATCATCCAGTGTCTCTATATTGTAGACTAGAAATCCATCTATTCTAAAGGAAGTGATTTGTGTGCTAGTCTATCTAGATCGATCACCATCTGCATGATGATCCTATGACTGAAAGTATTTAGGAATTAAATACATGTCTCTAATTCTTAATACTTTGAGAATATATATCAAAACTAATTTCATGGATGATTCAAGGACACATCCACTTGAATGAAAAATAAATTTGCCCTTTTATTGATCATATCAATATATTAAGTACAAAATTGTGTCCTAGATTTATTACAATGTATCAGCCATACTGACTTTTAGAACATACATCTAATACTTTTGTCTAGTTATATTTCTCGCTATTTTATTAGATACAATAGCCCTCACTTATGGTAAGCGAGAAACCTCAATCCGATTTCTTAGTGGGGTTAAGATCCTAATTCTTCATAAAAGCCTTGTGGTTGCACAACAAACTTTTAATGAGTTCAAAGATAGGAAACTCTTTTCAATTGCATCTCATGCAATTCTCAACATACTCTTCCCTCTAAAAAATTTATAGCCTTATGGTTGTACAACAAACTATAATATTTTAGTTAAGTCAGATCCTTCATTTTCATACAGTCATATTTGAATAATACTGAAAGGATTATGCCCTACAAGCCAATCGCATATGGGATGCGATAGGATATTTATTATAATTTATCTTTCAAACTTATGTAATTGATATTAATATTATTAATAAAATTGATATTTTTGATTCATTATATGCTGCATCTTATTAATTTTAAGATTATAATGAATCTCATCGGTCTGGACAATGGTTTTAGGACCATAATGAGATCACCCCAGTGAGACCTAAATCCTTGATAGTCCTGATCTAAAATATTCTTAGTCGTTGATACATTGAGTCGGAGATCAATGATACCGGTAAGACTGGCAAGTCCTATGTATGCTCAGAAATGAGGGTGGTTGATCTCACAACCATTTGTGTGGTGATATTAATATAAAGATATGGGTGCTCATTAGAAAATGAGTTCACTGAATTGACCTATGAGAGAATAATCAGATGGAGTCTTATTTACATGTCAACTGATAATTCTCTAGTGGGAGTTGTATAAGTGATCCTTTGATCTAAAGTCACCATGGTACCTTATGTACATGGATCCATGTTTTAGTTCACTACCTAACTTGGTTCTCTGATCCTTGTGTGAGGTGCTCTGGATATAGTGAAGTATGCATGGAGGTTGTAAGTAATCAATAAGGGATCAGTCACTCCTAATAAGGAGAGTGAACATCCAATGTGATCTCATAGGATGGTGATTCTGAAAGTCTTTGGCCAAAATAGGATGATAAATTTTCATACCCACAGCTCATCTGGGATGTTGTTTGACTGATGGATTGAATTACACGGGAACTTGCCACTGAAGGATATTTTGATAATTTTTCATCAAAATTCTAAATCTTTTGGATAGTCATGATATGTTGCTAGATGTCAATCTTGACTTGTGAGCTTGACAAAAATTGAAAGAATTTGATTCTGGAATCAATTTGGAAAAGTTTAAATTGATTGAGACTCTTCGGATGATCTAATCTCATCGGATTAGGGTTACGTCGAAAGTCCGAGTCCACTGCTGGCTAGATTTGAAACCCAATGAGTCACACACTTTAAGATTTGATCTTGATTTGATTTAGTTAGAGTTTAATATAAATTTTGTGGGTTAATTTGATATGCTAGCACATTGTATTAACTCAAGTTTTCAAATTGATTTGGTTCAAAGTATTTGAGCTAACCTAGACCAGTTGGCTTTGACCTAATGGGATTGGGTCAATTTGGATTGGATCCTTATCCAACTTGGACCAGTTTCAAGTGGAGAAAGACTCCTCTACATTAACCAAAAGCCACACAAAAATATAATTACCGCCCACCTCAAATCAGAGTGAGAAATAAAGAGTCCTTCTTAAAGAAGGCTCTTTGTTAAACACGTTGCCTTAGAAGATAAATCAGAAATCCTATGTATTGATGTCAAAAATTAATGAAATTTTTATGGCACATAGAGAAGGAAGAGTTCTTCTGCTCTAAATATCTAAATCATTAAAAATTCACTCAGTAAATTTATTTGGCATGTGGGAAGTTGGAGCACCAAAAGTTGGTGCCCCTTCATCCCATGTAACGTTCCTTGGTCTCCTTTTTATAGGGGATGCCCCAGATGGCTTCTGGCTAAGATTTTGGGTGAGCCAGAGAGAAGGGACATGAAAATCATAGAAAAAAATCTGAAAAAATTAAAAAAAAAAAGAAGAGAATTTGAGTGGCAAAAGTTGCTAAAAGGATGGTGAGATTTTCAGCAAGTGTTGCTGGAGTGCCCTAAGATTTAGTTTTTTCATGTATTGGAGCCAAAAATTAAATCCTAGGTTATGTGATATCTGAAGATTATCTTCTTGGTGTCTTTTTGATGATAAGATCAAAAGCAACTAGATTTTGGTACGATCGTGACGTAAGTTTGAAGTCGACAGTATTTTTGAGAAGACAAGGCTGCGGCTGCCCCAGCTGAGAAGGACCTTGGCCAACTTTCATGTGGACCACCATTGGAAGACTTCTACCTTGGGGTCTTGTGGAGAACACCAACATGCCACTTTTTCATTTTGGTTAAAGTATAATATTTTATCTTTTTGCATGCTTGAATTTACTTTGATCGTGTTTGGCAAGGTGATTCTAGGGTTTTAGGTTTGGCTCGATAGTTTTATTTGATAAAGCTATTGATTTGAATGTTTTAAAAAAAAAAATCACTTTTCACTGTATGACCAAAACCCAACAAATACTGCTCTTGTGGTTGCACAACAAAGTAACACACCCAAACATGCCATAAGCATCTACTATGCACCAAGACAATCCACATCAATCCCTATAGTAAGTCTTGCAGTTGCACAACAAACCTACTATAGTTTTTAACATAGTATTGGCTTAGCATGAAGAAAGGCTTATGTAGTCATCTTATACACTAAGCATCCCAAATTCAGACTAATTAAGCCAAGTGGTCAGGTAAGTGTAAGATTGGTAAGAGGCTCTCCATACTTTCGCAATGGTCCTATTTAAGTAACTATCGCTCAAGAACACTTGCCTTAGACACCAATCGATAAATCACTGTCGAACTCAGATCACTTTTGGTTTCCACCACTATGACTTAACATAATTTTTAGGAGGGCTTTATAGTCTCGTGCACATCCTACTTAATACATTCACAATATGGTACATAATCATGCTATGCCAGGTGTGAATCATATCTTAAATTAAAGTATCTAAATAGATCTTTAAGATAGACTAGGGTTCAGCTGTTCAATCGAACTCATCTCATGACCCGAATTGAACCTATTCAAAATCCTAGGTGATCAGTATCTAGATTATATTTCATAATGTACTTCATACAGTCCATAATGATGCATAATCATACTAAATCAAGACAATATAGTTTGAAGTAAAGTGTCAAAACAAATCTTAAGCATGACTAGGGTTTGGATGTTCAATCAGACCTAACTCTTGGTCCGAATCGAAACCCTAGGAAATTCAAATCATGCCAACATGCTACCCTTTGATTGTATCAATCAAGATTGTTTTGATACCACTATTCAGTTTTGATGGCACAGTGAAAGATCTAGGTGTTTAAAATTTTTCATTTAAACATCCAGGTGCATCGAAACCCTAGAACCTAGGAACCCTTGACAATAACAATCAAAACATAAATATACAAGAAGTATTAGGAAGCATACCTCTTGAATTCTAATTTGGTAAAGTATTACTTTCACAAGGCGTCCAAGTGTTCGTCCTCCAACGGTGATCCACATATGAGTCGATCCAAGGACAGTGCTCCTTCTTGAACCTTGCTTCAAGAGTTCTAGCCACTAAAACTCAAATAGCCTTGCACCAGTTAGGTTTCTTCAAGAATCTGACTTCACCCTCTCAAGGTACTCTTTTGAACTTTTTAATCCTCTCCTTTAGAACCTCCTTTATCCTTGTCTGGACTAGAACAGGGCTTGTCTTATATACAAGAGCCTTATCCTAAGAATAGAGAGAGAAAGGAAAGTCTTGTCTTAGACTAGGAGGGGACTCGAGAAGAGTTTTCATAATGGATTGGAATCCCAGCACCGTGGGCTTTTTATGGATGACTAAGGGGTGCATGGAGAAGAGTCACAACTCTTCCTCACATCCTCAGAAGATGGCATGTCCTAAGAGAGAGTTCCTTCAAGCAGAAAGACTCTTCTCTCATGAGATGCGCCCTTCTCCTTTCACCCCATGTGCATGCCAAGAATGAGTGCTTCTGGCATCCCTTTCTTTTTTAGAAAAATCTAAAAAAATACCAGATATATTTTTCTCTAAGTTAGAATTCAGATAGGAGTCTTATCACCAAGGGATGCCTCCTTCTGTCCCATGGCAGAATGACTCTTCACTTCAGAAGCAACGCGACCCTTCACCCATCACCGCATGCGCATGCGAAAAAGGGGCATTTATGGCATCCCTTCCTCTTTCAGATATTTCTAAAAAAATATCATGTTAATCCTCATTTGAATCTGATTCAAATAGTAGGATAATCAAGTGAGGACCGCCTCCTTCTACCCCTTGGTAGAAGGACTCTTCACGTGAACCATCGCATGACTTCACTTTCCCTTCATGCGCATGCTGCATTCCAAGTTATTTTCCATGCCAAAATAATTCTAGAAAAAGCCAATCCATACTTTAAGATGAAAGCCAAGGAATAGAGGGTGATGTGAACTGCCACATGGGTCTTAATGCCATGTGAGAAGGACTTTGTTCCTTCTCAATGTGCGAAGATGTGCGCACCCAACATCTAGCATGCCAAGAGACCCTGTAAGCTTAGGGTTTTGGTTATGGCATCCCACAAGGCTATATGGCACCATCCAATGGCTGCCACACCTAGATCCAAATCCAAATTGGCCCATGACTCAATTTGGTTTGATCAGAAGCAAGATTCAAATCAAAATTGAATCAGATTCAAGGAGCTAGGGTTTCCACACGTGCTAGCATGCATGCTTATCTGGAAATTTGATTGGATCCAAAATTCAAATCAACCATATCAAATGGGTTCTTGGTCAATTTTTTTATGTGTATGATCCATTGAGTTCCACATCTACCTAGTAATAGGTCCAGATGTAAATTGACCTAATTTGATTAGAATCCTTCTAATTGATTAATATCCAAACTGTGCTAACCCAAGTTCAATAATTAGAACTCTTTCTAATTGACAATCAAATTAAACTCTTTAATTTGATCAAATCTACAAGTCAAGATTGACGTCTAGCAATATATCATGACTATCCAAAAGATATAAAATTTAATAAAAATATCAAATATATCTTTCAGTGGTAAGTTACCATGTAATTCAATCTTTCAATCATCCTACATCCCGAATATATTGATGAATATGAAATCATGTCAAACTCAAACATATATTCATATCGATTCTCCATCAATCAGTGATGACTCCAATAATGAAGCATTAGAAATCTTTTCTAATCTTGATCCTGCTTTTGGCCAAAAGATTTTTTGAGTCACCTAGAGATGAGAATGTATAGGATGTCATCTCTTTTTACTAGGAGTGATCGATTTTTTGTTGACCTACTCACAACTTTCATACACATTACACCATATCCAGACATCCTATACATGACTCAATGTCATGCCTTGGTATGAACCAAAATATAAATTTATTGCATAAGATTTCATGGTGGTCTCAGGTCTAAGAATCATTTGCACAACTCTCACTTAGAGAATTATCTTTTGACATGTCAGGCTTCATAAGATGTTCTCTATCGATGAGTCAATTTAGTGAGCTCATTTTCTAATGAGCACCCATATCCTTATATTAGCATCTCACACAAATGACTTATAAAATCAGCCACCCTCTCCATCAAGCATACATAGGATGCGTCAGTCTATCTGAAATATTGATCTCTGACTCAATATTTCTACGATCAAAAATATTTAGGATTAGAGTTTTAAGATTTTAGATTTCACAGACATAAACTCTTCATGGCTCTAAAACCATTGTCCTAATCTACAGGGTTCATCATAATCTTAAACACAATAAGATGTAGCTATAATGATGATTCAATACCTCATTTTATGAACAATGTCATTACATGAGTTGGAAGTTTATAAAAAAAAGTTCCATCGCATCATTCATGCGATTGGCTTGTAGGACACTTTTTTTTCAATTTTAACCTACAATGTCATAATATGAACCTATAATATCATAATTTTAACTTTGAATATCATAATATTATCAAAAATTATCATGAATAAAAATTATGACATCTTGACTTATTATATAACTTTTTGTAAAAAATTATATGATATACTGTATTTAAAACTAAAAAAAGAACTCCATTTGAACCAACCTGATGGGTAGGACATATTACTCGGATGGATAATATTATCTAGAAGCTAGTCAATAGCCTCGGATGAATAATTCTCACTGCAAAATAAATTTTAGACATCCAAATGCTCGGGCAGAAGCTCAACAAAATAAGGAAGAAGAGAAAGAAGAACAGCATTCGTAATGTCCAACCGAACTTCAAAATAGTAAAAACACTTCATTTTGGAGGAAAAAGATATTTTCGTCATGTTTAATTTGAAAAATAGTCTGTGACATGCATTAAATATATTCGATGATGGAACAAGTTGCTGCCTCCATTTTCTTCATGCCTTCAGATGCTCGGTTTGATGCGAAGTGATGCATGCCACATCATGCTGTGAGGATGCTATGTGGACCAATCAGGTGAGGTAGTGTGCTTCATGTCAGATTTTCTACACCATGGGCGATGTACAAAGAATTTTGCTGGGAGAAAAATTGATTCATGCTATTTAGGATTGGAAGTAGATCGAACTTGGCTAGGCTATATATCTATTTAAGCTCGATCTAAGATTTTTTTTGGATTATTGCTGGTATTTATCAAAAAAATTTACAATATATATTCGTAAGCTATATACTATGCATCATTTAGTCATGTGCTGTGTACTGGTGTGTGCTATTTTTTAAAAATTATATATCATTTTATTTAAAGATATATATTAGGATGTCGGATGGATATTTTGTTAAGTATGTATAAAAAAGAATGCAAAATTTTTACAATATTTGAAACAACCTTGCCATTTCCATTTGAATTAAATGTCCTGTACACACATACATGCATATATCATTGTATTGCAATCCTATATATTTTTATCTACTTATTTATATCAAATCATAACAAAAACAAGTTTACATTACTTATCCATGCAGTGCATATTTACATATGAACCTTTGTTACACAAAAATTGTAGTGACAAAAATCATTAGGTATAATAACAAATTTAGCCAACCAAAAATTCAAATGAAATGACAATTCATATGCATCAAGAAGCCATCCTTTTCTTTGAAGTCTATGAATTTGGATGTTGCAATATCTGAATTGCAAATTTTGCACAGCCTTGTTTGATCTCCCACTACAATAGAAAAATCATCTATTAAGTATCAGAATAACAATAACATATAAAGTCAAATAAATTTGAGAGGAGGGTATAGACCTGCTCAATTGAGAATGATGGTCTATCCAATATTTGCTCCATACATTTAAGAAGAAAAATATTGCAATCATAGAAACTACAATAATATGACAAGTAACAATTAAGAAACGAAAAATACATTGTTAAATATAATAAGGGTACTAATTATAAAAAAAATTACTTCAGTGCCTATAATGGATAATTCGATATAAATTTCAATCACCATTTCTTTATCTCTAGCTTGCCAAGTAGCTTCGAAAGATTTTTTTTTTCAAAAATTATACTTGAACATGAAAAGAATAATTATTAGTATAGATATAAGTTAAAATTTGAATTAATTTTACAGCTTTAATACTCACACTTCAGATTTAGGCTTCGTTGTACTGAATTATACACTCTAAATCTTTTTTTCTCAAAGTCAATAATAAGAAGGTGCAAATGATTTTCAGAATATAGAGGCACAAACAAAAACTTGGCTTTACTAACTATCTCCTTTGTAAGAAATCACAAAAATTTCTTCCATTCATCCGGGGTTAGTATGTTGCAGTCTATTAATTTCTATATTTTATACAAATAAAAACTAAAAATATATAAAATATTAAAAGCATATAATAGAAAAATATAGTATAATAACACCTTTACCTGTATGAGTGTTGGTATAAAAAAGAGCCACGAAGGATCACATAGTCATGCTTGTTTTCAAATATGCAGGGTGACCAAAATAATCTTTTACCATAAAAAGTAAGCAATCAATACATTAGGGCATAATAGATTACAAGAGAATAGATATCAAGATATTGTACTATTAAAACTTTACGTACATCATCTGATATTTTTTATTCGAATAAAAGTTGGTGTATACAAAATCTTGAAATAGAAGGGCACTCATTATGCTACTAAAGTACCAAACTATAACGACAAATTAAAATTGATTAGCGATTATCAATCTCATGTTGTCATAATTAAATATGTAAATCATAAATATATTAATTCATGTATGATATTAAATAAGTGTACCTATCAATCTTTTGCTCCATTCAAGTATTAATTAATGCTTTCTCATTCTTCAAAATATATTCTCTACCAGCATAATTTTGGTTATGCTCTAGAATTTTCTACAAAAAAATAATATAATATTTAGCAATATTTATTCAATATAAGCATAAAATTATTAATCGATAGAAATGCTTAATTACCATCAATTGTTATAGTTTCTCTTCGGTGGATGATACATCCACTACAGGGGCAAACTCCTTGAGTAGCTTTATTCTCTTTATTGTATTTTCATCTAATGCAGAGGTCTTCTATACCACTTCTTTAGTTCTGTGCTCCTTGAAATTACTTTAAGCTTATTTACAAAAGGAGATGACATCGCTCTAGAGGATTTTATATCTTCATCTCTCAAATTATAAGGAATAATATTCCCAGCAGGGTATGCATGCATTGAATCATCCAAAACCATATCTTGAGGCTTTTTTTCATCCTTTTCTACTTCATAGTTTCACTTTTCTTGTATTTTTTTCTTAATCTCTTCGATCTCATAGGTTAGATTCTTTATTTGTTCTTCTAGCTCTTCAATTCTAATTCCTTCGATTATCTTTAAGCTCAACCAAAAGAACTTTCTCATAAATTAATATTTTATTTTCTTCTTCAAGTTGTAGTATCCTTTCAGCAATATCATCCTTCTGTAATTTTTTAGCCTACGTTGTAGTCACATTTTCTTGATCTTTATTATTTGTACTTTCATGAATATCTTGCTCCTCGCTTAGTCTTTTCAAGAATTTCATCTTGGGATGGGAACTTGCATTCAAAATTTATTTTTCATCATCCGTTTGTACCAAGGGAGCAAAGATAATCTATTAATTTTAAGAAATTACAATAAGACTTTAATATTATAATATTAAAATCAAATGTCAAATGCATATGTTGGATTATCTGACTTGAAGGTACTTTAGACAGTTCTTTCAATAGAACTTTTTTTCATAATAGCCTTGAAGTTTCCAATTAAGATAGAAAGGCATGTTCCAATAACAACATTTTATCCACATAATGTATGTTCAAACAGCCATACCTACATGTCATATCAATTTTTAATATATAATTTTACACACTATCTTGAAAATTTGAAAATAAAATAGTGAAAAAGAATTGACAAGTCACAATCTCTGATTATATTCTTTAAGGTTTTTCACTAAAAATAAATGAACAAAATCTCATTAACTACTAAATTTCACTAATAGACTAAGCCTAAGCACTCATTCTCGAATATGAATTCAAGCTCGGGCTTAGACCGGGCTAGTGGTGTACGTGAGCCTGGCCTGAAAAAAAAAAAGAGCTTTATATCTAAGCTCAAATCCAACCTAATGTTATTCGAGCCTAGCCTACAACTTGATTCGAAGTCAACCCGGCTCGAGTCTATTTCTAGCCGCAGACATAGTTAACCAATTGCACCACCCACCACAACTAAGGTGTCTCCATTATATGTCTAATTAACGTGTGAACACTAAGACCTCTATGAGCAACGTGTATCACATGAAACATGCCCTAATTGCAAGTGCCCTATGTGAAACATCACCCACATCTGCTGACTTTTGATGGAAAGATCTACACGAATAGTACAATTCATGTTGATGGATTAGGTGTGCAAATGATATGGATAATATCTATCCGAATCTATTTTTATATCTGAATCAATCTGAATATGGATAGAGATTTGAGTATTTGACTAATATTTATATTGTATTCATATCTATCAAAGAAAAATGAATATAGATATGGATAGATAACTATTCATCCATATCCGAATATCTGAATATACCTATAATCTTATATAATTTTATATTATATATATATATATTAAAATAGAGGCTTCCCCATTGGGAAGCCTCCGTTTGACATGCGAATTTTTGGGAGAAAGGGAGCGCGCCGTGTGTGAGGGAGACCCCAGCGAAAGTGAGCCGCGACCCCAGCAGGAGTGAGCAAGACCCCAACCACTGTCTAAGCTTCCCTATTCGATCTCCTATGAACAACTCTAGAATGCTCTCCCAGCTTCGATCTTCGGTGGCTCTTATGAACATCTCTCAAACACTCTCCTGGTTTCGATCTTCGATGTAAGTCAACGTGAGGAGAGGCTGGTGGCAAAGGAGCAGAGGCGGGTTTTGCTGTTGGAGAAGTCCAGTGCCTAAGCTTTCCTATTCGTCCACTTAGTTCGAGGCCCACTCAGCCACCAAAGGAGACAGAGATGGAGGAGGATGGAGGAGGCCCACCTCCGTGGGCCACTGAAGGCAGAGGATGCGTGGGGGGAACCGCAGAGAAGCTGCAGGCTGTCGGCAAGAGAGGCAGGGAGGGGGAGCACATAGAGGAGAAGCTACGAGCCGTGCCCACGGGAGTGGTGGTGGGGAACTGTGGAAAAGCCATGGGCTCGCGGATGGGGTGGGGGGTGCATAGAGGAGAAGCCGCAGGCTCTCAGGTGGGGTCGGGGATGCGTAAAGGAGAAGCCGCGGGCCACGTGGTCGCGGGGGTGGGGAGTGGGGAGGTGGGGAATCACAAAGGGGGATGGGCATGTGTAAAGAAGCCGTGGAACCAAGTGGGGGGGCATGGGAGACGGAGAAGTCTCGGGCTGCAAAGGAGCAGGAGAAAGACAGAGGAGGCCCGTGCATCGCGTGGGTTAATATGCTGGTTATAGATATGAAAATAAAGGCATCAGCCTCCATCTTCTGGGAGAAGGGGGCCACGGCAGAGGGTGGCACGGGCGAGACAGAGGACACAGTCAAGGTCCATAGGTCGGGTACCCCAAGAGCGAGGCGGGTGGTACGGGCGACCTGGAGGGAGACGACGGTGATTGGGAGGTTGAGGGATGCATGGAGGTGGGGGAGGGAGCCAGTAGGGGAAACAGGGGGTGGCGGAGAGACCAAGGGAGGCACGAAGTTGGGGGAGGAGGGGGACACGGTGGAGGGTGGCTCGCAGAGCCGACCCTGGGGCGGGTCGAACTGGGCGACCGCCCCAGGCCCCCAATTTTTTTTTCTGGGTAAACCAAATGTCGTTCTCCCTCTCCCGAGTCCCAACTCCCCAATGGCTCCTAGCAATAATTTTTTAGCTCTCATCACCTCAATTTCTCTCTTGATTTCTCATCGCCTCTCATCACCTCGCAATGCCTCTCTTGATTTCTCTCTATTCTGCTGTTCACTGATGGTTCTTCCTCACTTTGGACACCAAAAATCAGATTAAAATCCATCAAAAAATCAAGTAAATCTCTTCAATCCTCCTCCTTCAATCTGCTATGGATTTTAAGCTTGATTTTTTATCAATTTATTGTCAAAAAAATTTTTGAAATCTTAGTTCAATAAGTTTTTCTATTTTTTTATTTTTTTATCTTTCTGGCACCGCTGGACCATCGTCGATCACCGAAGCCTATGGTTGTCGTCATCTGATCATCAGGGACTGCCCCTTCAGTTGTGGGCGATGTTGGCCAGGCCAGGGAGGAGGATCTCTGACCTTGCCTCAGGAAAGAGGGGATGAGTCCTCTATTCCCTTAAAAAAAAAAAGAAAGGATCTCCTATTTTACCATGGAAGAAGAAGAAAAAAAAAAGAGAAATGAAAAGATGGACCACAGTCTACACAATAAAAAAAAAGAGAAAAGATGGTCCATACTGTTCCATTAAAAAAAGAGAGGATGAGTCCTCTATTTTACCATGAAAGAAGAAGAAAAAAAAAAAGATGGTCTACACAATATAATTACATGGATTTGTTAATTATGATCTGATTGATTTAGGCATATGAAATTTGGCCCATCTATATAAGAGTCTCAATCAATAGGTCAGCATCCTTGCATATGATGGAATACATTTAATTTTGTACACCTAAGACTTATTTTTTTAAATAAATATAATTATGGTCTTTATATCCATCTTATTTTTCTGGATAGCTTGTAGTTTTACTTCACTTTTCTATTTCTTTTTTACTATATCTTATTCTTAAAGTAATTGATTAATTATCATATTTTATTTTTTAGATTTAAATTCTTATTACAATTACAGTAGCTTTTGCTCAAATTTTGTTCCATCAAAAAAGCCTTCTAGCAAGTTCTATTGTTCTATCAAAAGGCTTTAAATTAGGTTCTATTGTTCTAAACTTCAGATTTATTGATTACTAATTTTAGCTAATATTTATTATTTTATTTATAAAAATGATACCTAGAAAATATCCTTCGAATCATGAAAAACTTAAGAAAACAAGAACAATTGACTCAATCATTAAAAGGAGGTCTTGATAAATTTATTATAAGAAAAAAAAGTGATGTAGTTGAGAATTCAAATAAATATTACTAGTGAATTTGTAAATAAAAATATAAATATTACTTGTGAATTGGATAATGATAATAATATTATTAATAATGATAATAATATTAATGATAATACCAATAGCATGGATGATCTCATTAGTGGTGATAAAAATTTAATGAATAAAAAATCAAGTGAATCAAATATTTTTGACATTTATGATCCTGGGATATAGGATAGTCTTGATACAAATTCTAAAGATTTATTAATTAAAAATGGTCTCAAAAGAGATATTAATATAAAGTTCCTTCTTGATCAATATAATAGATATTTTTTTTAACACATTACGATCGAACTTTACCAAATGGAGAGCAACATGACCGAAAATGGTCAGTGTATTCAAAAGAGTTAGATAAATTATTTTATTTTTATTATAAGCTATTTAAATCAAATGATAATAGTAGTAGAAGTCCATTAGCAAGTGATGGCTTTAAAGATTGGAAACATCTTAGTGAAAGACTTAAAGCTCATGAAACTAGTAATAATCACATTCATAATATGACCACTTGGATTGATTTACAGAATAAATTTAAAAAAAATCAAACAATTGATAAACATATTCAAGAGCAAATTAATAAAGAGAAGGAATATTGAAAAAAAGTACTATTAAGAATAGTAGCTACTATTAAATTTCTTACTCAAAATTCTCTAGCTTTTCATGAAACAAATGAAAAGATTTATCCAAATAGTAATGATAATTTTTTATGATTAATTGAAATGATTGCTATTTTTGATCCAATTATACAAGAATATCTTAGATGTATTCAAAATAATAAAATTCAATATCATTATCTTAGTCATAAAATTTAAGATGAGTTAGTAATTGCATTAGCATCTAATATAAAAAATTTAATAATTAAAATAATTAAAGAAGTGAAATATTATTTCATTATACTTGATTGTACTCTACATGCAAGTCACCAAGAATAAATGTCTTTGATCATACGATGTGTGAATATTTCAAAATGATCAATAACAGTAGAAGAATACTTTTTAGAATTTTTAAAAGTGGATAATATATCAGGTTTAGCCCTTGTTGGTGCAGAATTCTATCAAAGTCGGAGAAGCTGGAGCTGGGATGACCGCGGCCGCCGTCGGGACCTGCAAAGAAAGTCTAAACCGAAGTTGGGGGTGCTCTGGCAAGATCCTCCGACACTAAGTCAGTACTCTGCTTCAACAGAAATGGAGTGCTCGAGCGAAAATTTTGGCAGAGTTTTGAGATAGAGTTACCAGCTTAGAGAAGAATATGTCTGGGAGTTCTTTATTTATAGACGGAGGGTGTAACTGACCGACAGCGACGTCTGTAACCATTTGGTAGTGGACCGCTCAAAGCCGCGTAGAGTTTGTTACGGAGAGTAGTGGTGTCAGGGGTCGTTCGGGGCCACGTGGAGCTTGTTGTGGAGAGTGGAGTGGTGTCCATTGTTGGGACTTGCCAGAGAGTGGTGTGCATGAAATCCGTTGCAGGGAGTGGAGCAGGAGGGCAGCTCTTGTCGCGACTTGTCAGAGAGTGGTGGAGTTGCATGGAATCCGTTGCAGGGAGTGGAGCAGGAGGGCGGCTCTTGTCATGACTTGTCAGAGAGTGGTGGAGCTGTATGGAATCCATTGCAGGGAGTGGAGCAGGAGGGCGGCTCTTGTCGTGACTTATCAGAGAGCTCGGATCCGTCGGTTGGAGCTCGGCTGGGACATCTGATGGAGCGGAATGGCTCTCTATTGTTGGTCTGGGAGAAGCTCGGATGTCTCCGAAGCTGCTGACGAGTCTACTGTTGTCGGGTAGCTTAGGCGCTGATACTACAGGTGGGAGTCACCTGCTGTAGAAGCTCGGATAGAGACTTTCCATTGGCGAAGCCCGGTAGGAATCCGATTGCTAGAGAAGTCCTTCTGGGATTCGCCCGATGTGGAAACTCGCTTGAAGATGATCCGTTGGGGAAGTTCGATTTTATGAAGGATCTGGTGGAGGGTCGGTCGGTGATGGACTTCGGATGGCGTTGGGGAGGCTCGGCAGACATCGGAGGTGATCGATCATTGTAGGAATCCAGCTGCTAGAGCCCGATCGTTGTAGAAGCTCATCCAATATCCAACCGCTATGGAGGTTCGGTCGAAGTCTGGTTCTTGTAGAAGGCTGAAAGGAGACTGCTTATTGTAGAAGCTCGGTCGAAGGTCAGTTGTCATGGGAGCTCGGAGTAGCGACCTGGCCGATGAGTCCTGTCCCATTGTAGAAGCTCGATCGAAGATCGGTTGTCGTGGGACCCGACTACGAAGAAGCTCGGCTGAAGTCTACCTGTAATGGAAGTTCGGAAGGAATATGTTTACAGCAGAGGCTCGGATGGGATTTGCTTACAGTAGGGATCCGAGGTAGGCCATCCGTTGGGTTCGGAGTAGAATACTCGTAGCAGGAGTTCAGGGCAGACTACTCGTAGTGGAAGTTCAGAGTAGGCTGCTCGCGGTAGAAGTTTGGCTATTGCAAGAGCTCGACTGGAATCCTGAAGGTGGTCGACCATCGTAGAAATGTGGAAGGAGCCTGGTTACTGTAGAAATCTCGTTGTCGGGGAAGCTCGGATGCTGACGAAGCCCAGAAGAAGTTTGGGAGTAGTCGATTGCTGTAGAAGGACAGCTAACAGTGAGGCTCAGAGGGCCTTTAGGGCAGCCCGATGGGTGAACACTGAGGCCCATCATCGAAGAAGTCCGGACGGCCGAGGGAGTTCGGAGAGGCGTCACATACAAAGTCGGGAGCCGGAGGAGCCCCGAAGGATTAGTCCTCTGCAGACTTCGGTCGGGGGGCACTTTATACCCAACACCGATCCCCCTACTTTCGAGTTCGGGTTCCAAATGAAGGAAGTACAAAGAATTTCTCACGATCGAAGCTGCTCTCCTCGATTTTCATACTCAACGATCGTCAGATATTTTGACGCTCGGTACGCTGGTACTGGAGCCTTTTTGGAAAAGATTTCTTCTTTTTGGGATTTCCACTGGGGCATGGCTCTAGGTACGATGCAATAATTATTTTGTCAGCTGCCAGCCATTTTCAACAGCCTATCAAAGTGAGTGGGACACGCGGCAGGTACAGGCCGGTCAGAGGAGATCTGCGATCATAACCGCTCCAGGTCCTGTTGCCTATTTAAACACATCTTCCTCCTTAGGGGTTTCACCCTGCCTGAGAGAGTCCTTCGATCCCTTCTTCTTCCTCGAAAGCTCCAATCTCCTCTAGCATCCTTCTCGACCTTAGGCATCCTCCGGGTCTCCCATCATCCTTGCCGCCCTTCCGCACTCCCCAGGCCAACCTAGGTTAGTCTTGGAACTTCTCGCTGTTTTTCTTTTTTTTTTTTTCATGCCCTGTTCGTTTAGCTTCCTTAAGGGCCTGTTCGCTATTTTTTTGATTTTTTTAAGATTTTGTAGCTCTCGTTCGATCCAAAATATCTTTCGATATCTCCTCTTCTAGTAGTTCTAGGAGTTCGTCAGCCCCAGTTTCCTATAGTACTGGTACCATAGACGAACCTGTAGCTAAGATCGAACCTTGTTCGGCTTTTGCATCGGACACCATCCCTGGCTCCTTGACTCCGGATGAACTCTCACTGATAAGGATTTAGTATGGGGTTCCTCCGGAGTACGAGCTGGAGCTTCCCGGGCCGTCTGACCGGGCTAGCGCCCCTCCTCTCGATCGCTTTTGTCTGCACCAGGAGGCCTTCCGTGCTGGACTTCGGCTTCCGCTGCCATCCTTTGTCGTTGCTCTCTTCTATTTTTTGAACATTTCTCTAGCTTCCGTTATGCCGAACTTCTTTAGGGTTTTGATAGGGTTTCTTTCCCTTTGTAGTTTAGTCGAAGTTCGGCCGACTATTTCTTTGTTTAGAAGCTTCTACACCTTCAAACGCCATCCCTTGGTAAGGGATTGGTGGTACTTCTCCACTCAGTTCGGTAGAAAGGGGTTACTGAAAGGCGCCCCCTCTTCCATCCATAACTGGAAGGAGAGGTTCTTCTACGTCCGATGCCCAACCTTAGAGCTAGGGTTACCCCCTTGGGGTTCTCTGAGGGATTCCTCCCGTCGGGCCTCTAGCCTGGAAAGGGATGACCTCGAGGCCTCAAAAAAGCTCGAGGCCTATCGAGCCCCCCTCCTCCCCGAACTTCTGAGGGAGCAACTTTTGTTCAACGTCGGCCTGAGCCCCCTTAACCCTGCCGGTACCTCTTCCTTTTTTGTCTCTCTTTTCTTCTTTTTTTTTATAATACTTCCCCTTCTTCTTATTCCATTTCGAAGCCATGCTGATCTTCTTTTATCGCAGACATGGACGCAAGCGTGGCTCGGAGGTTAGCCCAGGGTCTCAAGACCCATAAGAGAAAGGATGCCTCAACTTCGGGTTCGGTGAAGAAAGCTAGGACAGAGGGGACAAGCTCGGCCATGCCTGCTCCAACGCCCGTCACCGTCGAAGTCCCCTCCGATGTCGAACCTGAAGTCCCCCAAACCCTTTCACAGAGCCCCCCGATCGAGGGTCCCATTTCGGAGGTTCAACCCGAGGGGGCGCCTGGGGCCGAAGGGAGGAAGAGAAAGAAGACCCTAGCCCAGAGGAGTCGCAGTCCCAGGGCTGCCGTCGAGGGGGTCGGCGGCTCCGAGGAAGACCTGGGGGAAAATCCCTTCAACAACAGGGACTTGATAAAAAGGTTGGTCGAAGGATGCATCCTGCCCGAGGTCGTCGAGAGGATCATCCTCGTCGATCCCGAACTGTGGGTCTGGGATTCCCTGGGATCCTTCCTCGAAGTAGGTTAACTCACCCTTTTTCCTCCTTCTTGCCTCTTTAGCTTATTCTTCAGCCCTCATATCGACTCCCTGACCTTTCTTGCAGATTGGGCATCAGCTCGTCGCCAACATCGAGGCGACGAAGATCGCCCAAAGAGAGGCAGCTCGGGTAGAAGAAGGTCGTCTAGCCGGGGCCGCCCACCTTGAGGAGAAGATCGTCGAGGTTCGGAGCCTCCAGGAGGCACTGAAAAAGGAGGGACAAACCTCGTCTGATCTGAGGACCACCTTGGAGGAGGAGAGAGGGAAGGCTGAGGCCGAAATCTCCGGACTGAGGGTACAGGTTTTCGAGCTGAAGGCACAGGTTTCCAAGTTGAAAGCGTGGATTCCGTCTCTGGTCTCGGAGGCAAGGGCTCGAGCAGTGGAAGAGTTCAAAGCCTCCTCTGAGATGGAGGATCTAAAGGTCCAGTTCGGCCAGGATGCCTTCATCAAGGGGTTTGAACTCTGCCAAGAGAAGGTGGCTGGGAGGTTTCCCGAATTGGATCTCGACTTCCTGAACGAGGTGTCCGATGATGAGGCCAGACCATCCGAAGTCACCGTCGATCTTCTTCCAGTCGGGACCTCATCGACTGCCATGGCGCCGCTGACAATCTTCTGGGGATGCCGACCCCCTCTACTTCTACCCCAGAGGTCCGAAACCTCTAGCTTTGTATTTCTCCTTTATGGTGATATATATATTTCTTTTGTTCTCTTGTACTTGAAACTTATTTGATCAATGAAGCTGGATTCATCTTTACGGAGGGTCCCTCCCTCCTTTTCGTATTCTTTTCCCTCTTTTTGTCTTCTTGCATTGATTTGAGTCGTGGCACTCTTGTCTTCCAACGACAGTGTCCTGTCGAAGCTCTTCCCCTGCCAGAGGGTATTCCTATGAAGTCGATGATATGAGACCTCCAAAGGGAAGTTCATCGGTTGATAGGAAAATCTAAGAAGCTGGAAGATGAACTCTACCGACTGAGGAAGAGCCACTCGAAGTTACTGCGGAGGCTATTCGCCTTCAGGACCTCCACAAAAAGGGGCTCATGGAATTCACCCAGAAGAAGGCCGACTTCGTGACAGAGCTCGAGGAACTCTGGAAGCATGCCAGCGACCAATCTTGGGCTCAGACTTTTAAGATCAGCTCTCTCGAGATCGAGCTGGCGGCTGCACGGGAGAAGATCGGCTAGCTGGAAGAGAGCTTGTCCTGGCTCACAGTCCAAGCCGACCGCGACTGAGACTGGTCGAAGAAGTTCTCCGACCTTCAGAAGCAGCTGCAGGACGCTGAGGCGAACTATAGCGCCTACCGAGTCAGCTGGAGTGGGCAGGTAAAGGACTACCGAAGGAAGCTCCAGACGGCGACCGACAAAGTAGCCCACCTTCGGAGGCAGTTGTCCGGGAGAGTCCAGCCTGCCTCTACATGAGGCTCCGATGAGCTTTGCTCCTTGAGGGAGACTATGGCAGAATTGTCTGTGGCCCTTGGGCGAGGGAGGTCGAACTACAGCGGCTGAAGATTCAGCTAGTCCACGAGCAGCAGC